>NC_039363.1:133296542-133486842 GCF_003573695.1 Papaver somniferum | reverse complement strand
TTTTTTTCCGGACATTGAACATTGGACATTATTTTTAAAACCCTACGGAAGGGTTATAAATTAAAAAAAAAAATTAAATACAAACTGTTTGCAGGGAAGGACGACGATTACTATATCGTCTCGGCCCCTCGGGTTCGCACACTGTCACCGGAGTCAGTGGCCCGAGTCGACTACAGCGGTTCTTCGCCCGTCTGGTACGGGAGGTAAACTTCTAAACACCCGTGAATCTCCTGCAAGCGGGTTTACTGTTTTCCTTAAGGTGAATATATGCCGAGGACTTGAATACGGCTGTTTTAAATTCCTAGTAAAGGGCAAGGCCTGGCCATACAAGATAAGGGTTCGGATTTCATCACCGTTCTCTTCTTGCCCGCCATAGGAAAACGAAACCAAACGCTATCCTAAGCCTAAAATTTTGACTAGAACGAGACCTATAGGGTAACGAGCTTAATAGGAAACTCGTTCGAAAAATATTTGTTGCTCTTTAAGCAAACTTCAAAGTTCATGATGGTTTCTGTGAGTTGAATGCGTGACTGCGCCGCCTTCTAATGCGGTGAGTCCTTGGGTATCAAATCTCTACTAAGCTTCCCTCGTCTCTATTCAACTTACTTTGACTCGGATTGATTCCAGAGGAGTTTGCTCAAATTGCAACGAATTCCCTTTCGAAAGATAGAAGCTGGTCTAGAAACAATCTAAGTGGAGCCATCATGCTTTTTGTTTGATAGAATTTATAGGTTTGATTTGGTCGAGTCAGCCTTGTTTGTAATTGTGTAGAATTCCTCTGTAGTTTGTGTTTCCTCGGTGATGAATCCTTTTCAGGAGACGCCACCTGAGATGACGTTACGAGAATATATGTCTAGAAATTCTCGTTATCAAGAGACGTCTTCGGAAATGACTCTTGGTGAATATATGCGTGGGCAGCGATATATGGATACTCCAACTTTTATTGAGGAATCACCTCTAACGATCTATGAGAAATATTATAAACATAGACCATGTAGTTGGGAACAAAGATTGAGAATTCGTGAATATCAAAAATTATATTGTGATGATGATGAGGAGGAGGATGGTGATGATGATTATAATGATATTTCTAGTTCAAATCCAAATAATTTTAATAATTATTTACCTATTCAAAAGGACGAGGATTTGACTAGAAATACCCCCGTTTTAGACGATGATTACGAAACCGATGATGGTTTAGAGGAACCAGTTTATCTTGAGAGTATTGTTTTCGAGTCAAACGATTTAGAAACAATAGTCTTAGATGAACTCGTAGAGATTAGCGGGGATGAACCTGACTTAGAAAAATCAATCGCCCACTTTCAGGAATCTGATGACCTAGAAATTAGGGAGATTATGACCAGTCTACCTAGAGACGCCGAAAACTCTAAGTTTGGGGGTGATTATCATTCTCCATGTTCTTTAACTCTTACAAAAATCCCTCACGTGGGACTTGACATCAATGCCTCAACCATCTTACAAGACTATCTTCGTACTCGTTTTCCCGAACTTAATAATATTCAACACGAGTCTCAACTGTTAGAAACCCATCCTCTGGTTGATGAGGTTAGCCCAGGAAATAATACCAAGATTGACTTTGTTTTCCCACCAAAAAAATTTCTACCAATTGTGGGAACATATAAATTTAAGATGTGTCAATTATTAAGTTTTGAGACTAAACCTAATTACTTTAGGAGATTAAGGTCGACACATCTGTTTAAGGAAGACCACCACTCTCTTTGTGGCCAGCTGTGTAAGTTAAATCTGATAGACTTTAAGGATTCCCAGTTATTCAGGTTGTTATTATTTTTAATTGAGTTTTTCCAGACTTTTAAACCTGAACTGTTGGATCTTAGCTATGAGGAAGTGCATCCAATGAAAATATTCTATCAAGATCCTTTCATAGAACCTGAACCTGAACCACAATGGGACATAGGTTTCTTAATCAGGAAACTAAGTAAGGGCATGCTAGTCTTGTTCACTTTCTTGGTTCATTGCAGTTTCCTTTGGTCGGCTCTATTTAGTTTTGAAGACCCACAGTTATTTCGACTGTTATTTTATGGTTCGAGTTGACTAATCTAATCTGCTGACAAGAAGCATGCGCTTGGATCAAAAAGATCTATTCATGTCGTTAAGTTAAAAAAAAATGGTTATTGATCTGTGTAGTCAACTGCTGGTTCCCTTGTATTTGCCAGTTTGTTGATCTAGATTTAAGTTATTAACCACTGGTTCCCTTGTATATGCCAGTTGTGTTGATATTAGTCAGACCGGTATCTCAGTCCATTAGGATAGGTTCATTCTGACAGTGGCCTTCAGACA
Organism: Papaver somniferum; assembly: GCF_003573695.1. Taxonomy (NCBI): domain Eukaryota; kingdom Viridiplantae; phylum Streptophyta; class Magnoliopsida; order Ranunculales; family Papaveraceae; genus Papaver; species Papaver somniferum. The sequence goes on along the minus strand of NC_039363.1, from coordinate 133,484,523 downwards.
GATATGTGAAACATCGATCATTTGGTTAACATCAAAACCATCTACATTTTTCTATTTCCATCTCCTTTTTCTATCCATATGATTAGTTTGACTCCGAATATGATGTCCATAGTGCAACTATCTTAGTAGAGCTCTGTCACTTTATATGAATTTTAGTATGCTTGAGTGCAAACTCGTGTACAACAATTGGAATTTCGCATCAGGGTACTTCCTCCTATAGTCAATAAGTATGCCAACCAAGGAGATTCTTTAGTGCCTTCCAAGGTTCTGCATAGATAAGCTAGAGTCTGGAGTAATGGTTTTGTGGGCACACCTGTGGTAAACCCTCCCGAGATTAACTCGGTTTTTTTTTTTTTTTTGTCATTAGTTTTGCTCGAGGACTAGCAAATAATAAGTTTGGGGGTATTTGATAGACACATTTTTGGGTCTAATTTGTCCTCAATATCCGTATTGTTGGAACTCTTTTTTTGTACTAATATTGTGTTTTTATGTATTTTTAGGAAATAAACATTTTTGGAAAATTCGGCTCGAAAAGTTGATTTTGGCACCCGGAGGACAAGTGTTATTCGGACTCTCGCTTTTGGATAAGGGGTAACCTAATTACTAAGGGGCACCCCCAAGTCACCCCCAAGGCAGCTGCTATTCGCACCCCTACTCTGGATAGGGGGATACCAGTTTCTTCCCCATTTGAAACGATTTTGGCGGGAAATTTCTAAACAGTTCTGGCAGAATTTCGATCATCAAAATGAAGGGGTTATGGGTCGATTCAATGGCTGAAATTTGGTATAGAGGTGTGATATAGATTAAGCAACATAGTATGGTGACATGATTGATCAAATTTGGCTGGAATTTTCGGTATGATTCACACACCCAAAACAGAGCACGTGTACTGTAACACGAGCAAAATTGAAGTTCTTGTGTGCATGGGGGAGTTCTGCTGGCGTTGGAAGAGTGTTGAGGCATGAATAAGTCGAATTGGAGCGTGCTGGACCAGAGAAAACGCGTGAAAAGCTAAAACAGGAAAGAAAATATCCGAAAATATTTTATTTCACTGCCGAGGATTTGTGGAGTTATGGAGGAGATTCGATGCATGCTTCGGGTTTAAATAGAGTCCTTGGAGGTCAGATAAAGGTTGTCGAGAGTTGGGAGGAGAAAAGAGGAATCTGTAGAGGAAGAATCACGAATTCTCTCTGTTGTTGCTGCTGTTCGTGATGAAGATGAAGAACATGAAGAACGGACCCGCCATAGCAGTCGTTCTTTAACTATAACAGCGACAGCGGAGTGTGGGTCGTAGTTTACCAAAGACTACAACATTTCATATGTATCGTTCTTGTGTGACGCTTCATGTGGGTCGCACATTAGCTGTTTACACCATTTTCTCTTCTTCTCATCATTTGTAAACCATTTTTGAGCCATAATAAATTATTTTGAGAGCATTTTTACTATAATGAGCTAATTCCCTCGTAACCAAGGCAATGGAGGAAGCTATTCACGCAACATAAATGGGTAACTATTTCATTTAATTATATAATTCACCTAATCGCTGCTTTTGCAGAGTTTTAAATTATTTGAATGATTTTTTTAATTATTTGTTATTCAGTTTGATAGGTTATGCTTGGTTTAATCTCTTGATAATCTATACTTAAGGTTTACAAATAATGTTTGAGAATCTGTATGATTGATAGTGAATTAAAGATAAAAGAGGACTTAAGAATTGAACAGAGTTTTGAAATATTTATCATTCAATTTTGCATAATAGTGGAATCTAGTGTCTTGGTTACCTCTCGCACCCATTGTTAATATTTTTGTATATATAATTTTATCAAATCTTTAAATTTAATCTTCACAAGTCCGAGAGTTTGAACCTCATTACTAAAACCCATGAAAAATCATTAATCAGGCATGGGTCGAAACATGTATTTTTCGCCCCACCCGCTCCACCCACATTGTTTTACAATATATCCATGAGAACATGGTAATATAGTGGAGCACCTCTTTAGTTTTCCGCAATGTGGGACTAAAGGTTCCATTTCATTCACTCAAAAATGAGTGAGTATCCTTAGACCCTTAGGTCATGAGATCAAACCACACCAAGACCAAAAAATCATTTATTAAATAACTCATTTTCTCAAACAATCCCCCACATGAATGAAATCTCGGTAAAAAACGAAAAATCAGAGTACGGAAAATACCATTTAGGCAAAGTTGTCCATGAGGTCTTGAACCTTGCTTAGTGAGAAGTTACCGGAACTACTAGCTAGACAGTGAACTATGTCTTGAACTGCTAGCGTTTGGTGTAATTCTAATAACGTCCATGCATGATATCCTCCAAGTGTTGCTAAGTTCGTGTCGTTTTGTCCATTTTGGCCCTGAACATATCCTGTTTCTCAAAATGATTTAGAGTGTTTACTGCTACACCCCACTTCAATCTTAAATTGAAACTATAGAATTCATTAAGACTTAATTAAAAGTCATCCTCCACATGCAGTCACACTATCACATCAACACCATAGGGAAGGGACAGAGAATGAAATTCTCTGATAGTGTTTACCTTTACCCACCATAAATTAGTTGTCTCATTCGAAACCTTGTTATTGGAATCTCCAGTCAGCAAGGTTGAGTATCCTTCATGGAAAGTTTAATTATTTGAGCCTAAGCCCCATCCCCTTCGATGCTTTACTAACTATCTCCTTGGGCAAACCTTTCGTCAAAGGGTCCGCGATATTCTCCTTGGACCTTGTCCAATCTATGGAAATAACGCCTATTAGTAATTTCAAAGAATCATGTCTTCTACGCATATGTATAGACTTTCCATTGTAGAAGCTATTCTTAGCTCTACCTATTGCAGATTTGCTGTCACAATGTATAGATATAGCTGGCACAGGCCTATGCCAGAGAGGAATATCTTCTAAAAAGTCTCTTAGCCATTTGGCCTCCTCTCCTGCTTTATCTAACGCAATAAACTCCGACTCTATAGTTGAGCGATCTATACATGTCTGTTTGGAACTCTTCCATGATACAGACGCACATGCTAGAGTGAATACATATCCAATCGTAGACTTAGACTCCTCTGAGTCTGCTATCCAGTTCGCATCGCAAAATCCCTCAAGGACGGCCGGATACCCTTCGTAATTCAAACAAAAGGTCATTGTGTACTTCAAGTACTTTAGCACTCTATTAAGTGCATCCCAATGTTTCTGCCCTGGATTACAAGTGTACCTGCTTAACCTACTCACAGCATAAGCAATGTGTGGTCTCGTACAATTCATCAAATACATCAGACTTCCTATGACTCTCGAGTATTCAAGTTGGTTTATCAAGTTAAAAACTTGCAAAAAATAATTTCAAGTAAGCACGGACTTGGTGGTTGGTACACGCACATGGGCATGGGTCAAAAGATGTATTTTTCGCCCCACCCGCTCCATCCACATTGTTTTACAACATATCCATGAGAACATGGTAATATAGTGGAGCACCTCTTTAGTTTTCCACAATGTGGGACTAAAGGTTTCATTTCAGTCACTCAAAAATGAGTGAGTATCCTTAGACCCTTAGGTCATGAGATCAAACCCCACCAAGACCAAAAAATCATTTATTAAATAACTCATTTTCTCCAACAATCCACCACATGAATGAAATCTCGGTAAAAAACGAAAAATCAGAGTACGGAAAATACCATTTAGGCAAAGGTGTCCATAAGGTCTTGAACCTTGCTTAGTGAGAAGTTACCGGAACTACTAGCTAGACAGTGAACTATGTCTTGAACTGCTAGCGTTTGGTGTAATTCTAATAACGTCCATGCATGATATCCTCCAAGTGTTGCTAAGTTCGTGCCGTTTTGTCCATTTTGGCCCTGGACATATCCTGTTTCTCAAAATGCTTTAGAGAATCGGCTTCATTCTCATTGGAAGCGACCCACTTCCTCATTCAGATAGGTGAGATCCATCAAGAGTGTTTACTTCTACACCCCACTTCAATCTTAAATTGAAACTATAGAACTCATTAACACTTAATTAAAAGTCATCCTCCACATGCAGTCACACTATGCATGAGAACATGGTAATATAGTGGAGCACCTCTTTAGTTTTCCACAATGTGGGACTAAAGGTTCCATTTCATTCACTCAAAAATGAGTGAGTATCCTTATACCCTTAGATCATGAGATCAAACCACACCAAGATCAAAAAATCATTTATTAAATAACTCATTTTCTCCAACAGTATGTGATGCCACCATTGTAACATTAAATTGTGAATACCTTTGATTATTCGGCCATTTGAAATTCAGAAGGAATAATTTTGTAATTTAGACTTTTCTTGAAGAATGATATAAAACAGAATGGTGGGTCGCTAGCTACATATTAGGGTTCAAAAAAGCTAAACATTAGTGTGCAAAAGCTGTTAGGCGAAGTTCTTGAGTCTGATAGAATGTTGATTGTATGCCTTGGTAATACGAGTCTGGTGAGTGGTCTATGTGTCAGTTTTTTGGCAAGTTGATTCTTTGCATATTGGTAGTCCTGATTGTGTAATCTGCTATGCGCCTTTTTCTGTCTTCTAAATGTTAAAATTTGTTGAGAATTGAAACCTTTTGGTTCTTTGCACTCCATCATTCTTGCAGTAACTTGTTTTTACTAATGAATTCAAGTATTAAGTTAACGAAAGGTGTGATTAGTTTTTAGCTGGATTTTCTGTATCTGACTAGGATCCTAGTACGATTTTGATGACCCCCTCTCAAAATGTACCACCTTTTAAGAACTTCGATAGTTGTTCTAGATTTGCCTTTCAAGCTAACCTAGCAACTGCATGGAATGATGATCAGATGTAACCTAGCTCACCCTTGCATGTTTATGATCATAATCCCCATCGCACCTGGCCATCCATCCCCATCACCTCTGAGTTAACACAAGAAGAGACTTATGAATCCTTGAATGGCACTCACAAGTGGTGAATCACCACAGAAATTGACATCTATCGCCAAAGTTTTAGTGTATATGTGCACTCTGTCATGACGGTGTGCACTAGCATGCGCTCTAGCAAAACTCGTTGTGTTTCTTCTCATTGACTTTTCATAATAATTGCACACAGAGGCGGATCCAATAATTAGCAATGACAAATTTTTTTATTTTTTCTCGTGGTTGAAACTATATAATTTTGTAAAGAGGCTTTGGAACAGGTTAGCAACCAAGAATTTCCACTCGCCCGCTCCCACTTATCCATAGTTGCTGCCACGCAGTATCGACTTCAAGAGAAGCAAGATCGAAGTAGTCAAACCCATAGGAAAAAGTCAGTTTCCTAACATCGGATGGTATTGGTTTCTATACTCCGATATCCTATATTACACGGAGTATATAACTGTGCTTAAAACTAAAGCTAACCTACATATAGAAGTTTCAACACCTATATAAACCCCACTGTGAAATTTATAATCTCCATTCCTCTCTTTTATTTCTTCTCTAGATTCCAGACTCGTAGTTACTCCAAATCTATTAAAAAATTTCATCAATGGAAATAATGAAGAACCTCTGTTCAAGAGAGGCTAATGGTAAGAATTTAGTGTATTCCCCATTATCAATCTATGCTTCTTTAGGTTTATTAACTTTTGGAGCAAAAGGTGAAACACTAAACCAGTTATTAAGGTTCTTAAAATCGGAAAGTCTTGAGTACCTGAATGGGTTTTGTTCTGAAGTTACCAAATCATTGAGAATACTTTAATGTGTAAAAATAGCCCTCCTGGAAACAAGCTTCCAGAACTGCCACCCTTAGTTGAAATACACAAATAACACCCTTTTGGGGTTTTATAGACATTTATACCCTTATTTAGAAGAGGTCCAGACCTTCTGGACTGAGTCAACTTCCACCTCAGCAAAAAAAAAGCCGACAGAGTCAGTTACCAACTCAGCAGATTTTCGTTATCTCCGTCCTCTTGTTAATTCCGTCAAAAAAAATTGACTTTGTTATCTCCGACCGCTTATTCTCGTAGTTCCTCTTTTCATTTTCTTCTTCGTCAAAAAATTTTCTTCTTTCTCAGCAGTATCTCCGTCCAGAATACAAATTAGTTGAAGAAAAGATTAGGGAAGAAGAGATCAGGGAATAAGATTATGATAAAGGGAGATCCTAGAGAGTGCAGGATACAAACATATCAACCCAACTTCAAATCGCGAACGAGCAGCAGAAAAAAAGAAGAAGAAAAAAAGAAGGTATGATTTAAGGTTTAGAATTATTTGTTATCAATTTGAATTGAGGATTAAATTTTGGGTATGTATGAAATGAAAGTTTAATCGATTTCGTTATTTTAGGTAGATAAGAACTTAGTGTGGTTTGTAGAAGAGAAAAGAAGAGCAGAGCAATGGATTGAGAAATTTTGATGTTACTAGATTATGAAACAGGTATTTTCATCAACTTCACTTACGATTTAGGGTGACTGAGCACAAAAAAAAGGTATGATTTAGGTTTTAAAATCTCATTTTTTCTGTTCATCGTCGTTAGAGTATTTAGAACTAAGACAAATGAAAAAATTTGCGATTTATTCCATGGAAAATAGTATTTAGCTTCAGTTTTGATTTCTTAGGTTTTTCAGAATATATTTTTTTTTTGTTAAATTAGGGTTCATACTTTCATCACTGTAGCTTGTTGTGAATGAGAAATTTTTATTTATTTGTTTTAAAATTGGGTGTATTATGTTGGGTTTCTCTCTAATTATTGTTTATCGGATACTAAAGATTTTGTAATACTTGTGGATCCTGTGCTCAGAGATAGTTGGAGTTGTTACTTGAATCCTAGTTCAGAGCATTGACGTGGTCCACCTAAGTTTAAGTGCAGGTAAAACTCGTCATTCATTACATAATTAGTACTCTTCCTTGTTTTCCTATGATTTGTCATGGCCACCAAAAGCTTCATTGTTTTAGATTCAACAATAGCTCTAAATCATAAATTTGTGGATAGTTGTAACATGTTGTATGAGTAACTATTTAACCACTGCTAGCTCTAAATATGGACATTTCTCGGCTTAAATTACAAAATATATTAACCCAATCAACATATAATTAAGATAGAACCAAAATCCCAATTAAGTTACACTAGACTACTGAGTAGTGTATTCCTTTTACCTGCATATTCTCATCCCAACCTGCTAACAAGAGATCGACTTTGTTCCCATTATTTTGTAAATTAGATTTGATGTATGATTCCAACTTCATCGAATCGATTGGTTTTCTTAGTATAATTGGTGGCCTTTTTCTTTCACTTGTTATTACCTTTTTCTTTGATAAATTTATCATCTACGTCAACCTAAAAACATTGGAGATATATATATATATATATATCATGTACTTTTCTGAAAATTCTTACTGAGTCAAGAATTTATCAGACAATAAGAATCATATATAGTTAAAATTAAATGTATACCATCTCAGATAAATAATCCACTGTAAATTTGCATTGTTGCTGTAATTGCTTTTCCTGCAATCTGTGGTATCAATCAGTAAGGGAACTTCCAGTAAGGCTTTCCCCGGTTACATGATAGTGGTCAAATTTACACGGATGGTATGATGGTGTTTGTTTGATACAACTTCATTCATGGGTGTACCATTTTAGGTTTTGCTATCATATGGTACTTGATATATTGTTTCAAAAAAACTCTCATACGTATTATTGTACACTGCCAATGGATGATATTCATTCAATGTATGATGGCAGTTTTGGAAGCTTGTTTTTTGCACAAGTTGTAGTTTCAAACTAATCTAATAACCTCACTTGAGAATTGTTTATAATGTCATAATAATGTCATGATGAGCATGTAGTTTTAGGTAGATAAAACTTAGTTTTTCTTAATCACTATAACTTTGTGTGCGGAGTGTACTTTGAGTAACTAAAGAATATAAATTACTACTATGTTATTACTAATCCTGACTATATTATTTTTGTAGGTTCCAAGTTATGGGTGTAGGAGGGAAGAAGAAGAAGAAGTGTTCTCGAAAAGTGAAATCTGCGATTCATGTGGATGAAACAGTGTTGGATGCCACTGTTGAGGACAAAAGAGTGGTATCTACAGATGGTGTTGAAAGGTAGATAGGTGACATTTAGCCTGTTAAGGCTAACCATTCATTTTATGTGCTGTGTCTGGTCACTTCTTTTTTATTGCTGGAGATTCACATAAGATATTTTCTGAGTATAATAATCAGTAAAGATCGAAGAGCTGAATACTTACTTTTAGATAGTTTTGAATCTACTTCATCAGGGCTACCTTTGATCAGCTCAATACCACGCTTGCAACCGTTGTATCCCTGCCGGTAATTGATAACCACTCCATAATCCCTTTTGATGTCCTTAACCAGTTGTTTGGGCGTAAATGCCGCATCTAGTTCTTTGAATTTGTGCTTGAAAAGCTCTGCAATTCCAGTAGCGGCTGCTTTGGTTCTTAATTCAGGGTCAGTCCTTTTGTTGCTTTCACAAGTATGCACATCGTTTACAACTGTGAGTTTCCACCACCCACAAGAATCTAAGGGAACTGCTCGTAGACGCCACTCGCATGTCTTGTCTTTGCATTTGGCAATAAACCTCTAGCTGTCGGATTTAAAAGCTTTGTACTCAAAATTTGTTTCTACTTTGGCTATTGCAAGTATAAGTTTCAGCTCCCCCTTGCTTTTGAAAGTGTTACCCACACATAGATCATTGTACTTCATATCCTTCGGGGGTTTAGGAATATCCAGAACCGGCGCTGGAGTTTTTGTCGCGTCATGAAGACATCAGAGTTTCTTGGCTGATGGAGTCATTACTGGTTCAAGACATCTCCTAGCCTTTGGACCACTAGTACTCGCTGAAAAAATAAAACATTCAACATTAGTGTGACTATTTTGTCAGGAAAAACATAATACAAAAGTACAATAACAAGAGGGACAAATAAACGTACCTTTAACACCACCATCTCCCTTGATGGTTTCATTCTTGGACTGATAATCCTCACTGGAACACGACGTGAGATTGTTAAGAGGGGTCAAGGGAGTGTGGGGGAAGCATCTTGGATCCGCTGTAATCTCCAGTAGTTGTTTTGGGAGTCACGGGAGGAATATCTACTTTTACTTCTTCTCCATATTTGATTGTGTAAAAGCTTGGGACTCCACATGTCTGGCCAACATAAAAAATCAACATTTCTTCACTAACAATCTTAATCCTTTGCTTAAATGAGGTTCCCGGGACATCTATGAGGCCATACACATCAAAACAAGGTTTGTGCACGAAACCTAAAACATCCATTGCTCTCTTTTTCACATCCTCAAAAGTGTACTTATCAGGTACCCCGCAAGATGTGTCATACCTTTGTAGTCATCATTACCTTTTTTGTGCATCCATTCACCATTGCAGTGGATGAGAACAGCTTTGCTTATCATTATGGCGACGACAATTTAGGGTTCTAAAAGCAACTGCATTTCACAAAACATACTATCAGTTAGTGGATGAGAACATCTTTGCTTATCATTATGGCGACGACAAATTAGCAACTGCATTTCACAAAACATAACATATTATCAGTTATAAGATCATCCTGTATCATGAACCCTACATAAATTAAGTAACCAAACCACAAAATTAAAAATAACCCATACCTCATTTCACTGTAAACTATATAAATAAACATGGATTCGAATCCCCAATACATATTTAAGAACCCTAACTTTGAGTTTGAAATTGAAATTAACCCAAATTTAATATCGAATTTGAAAGAGCTAAAAGTTAAGCTCACCTATAGATCATTCCTTCTCTATCTCAGTTGGATGATTTGCTTGCATCGTGTAGCAGCTGCCATGAAAAAGAAGAAAAAGATGAAACAAGGAAGAAGAAGAAGATGAACCGCTAAAAAAAAGAATGAACTTGGGTGGGTTATGTAAGGAAAAGAGGGGTGTAACGGAGGTGTAAGGAAGGTGAAGCGTTAGGGTCCCGTCAAATGGTAGGGTCTCGGCTTAGATGGTCTTGACCCTAGTAAAAATGTTATCACTTCGTTCATTCCCGTTGTCACCTACATGGCACCTACGTGGTCGAGTTGAGAAAGGTCTTCAGCGTAGGGTCCCGACTTATAATTATAAGGTCCTGACCCTGGTAGAAAAGGTCCTCACCTCGTTCGTTCTACTTGTCATCTACATGGCGCCTACATGGCGCCTATGTGGTCAAGTTAAAAGGTCATTAAACTAAGGTCCTGACCTACTTCCAAGGGTCCAGAACTTTCAAATCTTATTTAATTCCATTAACAAGATTATTTTATTAATAATTCAAGAATCCAGTATAGGGTCCAGTTAAAGGGTCCTGGAACTTGACAACAAAATATTAACAAAAATTATCTTATTTTAATATTTTTTTCTATTAGAAAACTAGAGTGGGTCCAAAAAGGTCCTGTCCGGAGTCCAGACCTTCCTAGGGACCCTAAACACTTAAATACCATTAAAAAAATGTGATTTCCAAATTTTCATTTCAAAAAATAAGATTTTTTAAAAATATGTTAGAGTCCAGTAAAGTGTCCTGACCTTTTCATCAGGACCTTTGCACTGAAAACCACACGAAAAAACACTTACTTTAAGTTTTGAAAGTTGAAAATAATATTAAATAATTAAGGATCCTCTAATATCAGGGGCAGAAATGTCATATAGTGACACTTTTGGTAGATTTGGGTTTAGGGTGACACTTTTGGAAACACATTTCCAAGAGTGGCATTTTTAAGAATTGAGCCGAATTGAATGAGACCCAGACATGCAGTAATTGTCAAGGATTCAAATTGTCTTGTGTTAACAGTGTTTGGGTCGAGCAATCTTGTCTCCTAAATCCAAGATACAGAGAGTTGGCGAGTTCAACCTTTCAAGCAGTCGTGGAAGCTATGGATTTCAGATTTAAGGTAAATTTCTTTCTTTCGTTATTGTAAAGATTAGACACAGTATAGATTTTCAGATAGTATAAATTACCGACCATGTATTTGTTTTGTTGTTTGTGAAGGCTAATGAAGCGAGACTGGAGGTGAACAAATGGGTTAAACAAAAAACCAACGGATTAATCAAAGATCTATTTCGGAAGGATTGGTCGACAGTATCACAAAGATTATATTGGTGAATGCACTCTATTTCAAAGGATCATGGTGTCCAGGTCAGTTTGATAAAGACTTAACCAGAAACTCAGAATTCTATACACTTGATGGGCATTCCTCTGTTCAAGTCCCATTTATGCACAACAGAGATAGATACCAGTATATATCGTGTCACAATGGCTTCAAAGTTCTCAAACTCCCATACCAAGTACAAGCACAAGCAAAGAGCAAGATTTCTATGTATATAGTTTTACCAGATAGGCGCGGTGGACTTGGCGACTTGGTTGAAAAGGAAACTACTGATTCAGCTAGCTTTTTGAATCAATGTCTAAGAGTAGATCCACCATCGGTAAAAACAGGACAATTCAAGATTCCAAAGTTTAAGATAACGTTTTCCTTTGACGCGACAAAAGTGCTGAATGAAATGGGATTAGTTTTTCCTTTCAATGAATCCGAAGCAGAATTGACAGGAATGGTAGGTACACGTGTTTCAGTTACTTATGTTATTTACAAGTGTTTTATTGAAGTTGACGAAGAAGGAACTAAAGCTGCTGCTGCTACTGCTATTGTTGGTTGTTATGGATGCTCAGCCCCTCCAGTTTATATTCCTACTGTGGATTTTGTTGCATATCATCCATTCATATTTATGATCAAAGACAGCTATACTGGGGTTGTGTTGTTCACCGAATATGTTCTTAATCCTCTGCTAACCTCTTAGATTCTATTAATGTCTTCTTCTCTGACACAGATTTTATTGATGTTCATTTAATCATAATGCAACAAACTTCTCTTATCTTTTTCTATATATACGGTATAATGCAAATTAATTTGATCAAAGAGAGCGCATCTGCATTGCTTATTCTTGACCAAGTTTGATGACTTTTGAATTTCTTATAGATTACACACTCCATCTAGAATTCTAATATTGACATTCACAAGCTGTCTTAATTATCCCAGAGTATCATTAGTGCAATTAAGACATTTGTGCAGTATCTGCTAACACCTTCCAGTGCATTTATGTTATTGTTATTCATGGATTTAAGTAGTCGCTAGTGTCCAAATGGATTCGTGTTTACACTTCACCATAAAGAAACTTATTTCTCTCTGCCTTGATTCTTTCTTATGCCCCCCTCTTTTTTGATCAATAAAATGTTGCTTTAGCCTTCAATGATAAAGAATAAAATGGATTCATGTCAACAGTTTGTTAAACATGTCTGGCTGAACGAAACCAAAAACAAGAATTTTGCATTTTGTCCAGTTTCAATTTATACCTGCTCTTTGGTTTATTAGCTTCTTCTTTTTTTTGTTTTCCTGGCGGATTTTCTAAATCCGACTAGGATCCTAGTAAGATTCCAGTGATCCGTTTGAAAAAAAACCAAACCCGTGGAAAAAAGTCAGTTCAGTTTCCTAACACGGGCCTAGTTTCAAAATCATAAACACTTTCCTTATTCCGTTTTGATTTATTTACGTAAAACGGTTTCTCTCTATTTTTCTTGTGCTTAGGAGTAAAGCTAAGCTACATCTAGAAATTCCAAAATCTATATAAACCCCACCTTGGTATTCAGTCTTTTTTTTTTCATCAGTAAAGAATTTGATGTTAGCGAGTTTCGAACTCGGATCATTGGTATCATCATCCAATGACTTTACCACTGTACTATAGTGACACCCAATACTAGTAAGTAAGTTAATATAGTTAGTCTAATCGGTTACAGAGTTCCGAATTATTAAAAATTATCATTATCAATGGAAATAATGAAGAATCAAAAGAGGCTAATGGTAAGAATTTAGTGTATTCCCATTGTCAATCTATGCTGCTTTAGGATTATTAATTTTTGGAGCAAAAGGTGAAACATTAAATCAATTATTCGGATTTTTAAAACAAACAAATCATGAGGTGAAAATGACTCTTTGTTCCCTTTGTTCGGGTTGGGTAGTTTTGTACGTGAGCTAATCGCACCGTTTAGACCCTGAGTGCTGCAGACATTAGATGTCCCGTCGGCGGGGCCAGACCGCCTAAACGCCCTTGTTGCCAAGGGGAACACTCTTCGCTCGACCCTTCTCGATGCCGATAGTTCGGCTTTCCGTCTCGTTTTCAAATCTCCGCACTAATCCACTTCCCCGGTGACACCCCTGCCAAGTACATCTCGCCCTCGCGGAGCTGTCCAGTTCGAAGCTTGATCCATCGAGCTGTTGATCCGACCCGGCCACCAATGGTATCGACCAGTCATATTTCAATTTTTGGGGACTAGCTAATCCGCCAGCAAGGGATTGACCGTCTTTGCTTGCAAAATCTATCCCCATATGAACTGGAAAGAAATGAAAATAAAAGAAAAGAAAAGAAAAGAAAATATGTAACAATATGTAGAGATTATTGCACTAATTCGCAATAATCTGTGGCGATCGTTTCCCATCATAACGATCGGTAATGATCACTAATCCGCAATAATCAACGTGGATCCTTTTCCAATTTACGTGATGATATGAGATCATTGTACTAATCTGCAATGATCTATCCCATCACGATACAAATCTTGAGGATCTTTATAAATATTGTTCTGAAGTCACCAAACCATTGAAGGAGACCCAGACATGCAAAGATACTCAAGGACCCAAATTGTCTTTTGTTAATAGTGTTTTGGTCGATCAATCTTATGGCCTAAATCCTAAATTTAAAGAGGTGGCGAATTTAGTCTTTCAAGCAGAAGCGGGAGTTGTGGATTTCAGATATAAGGTATTTTCTTTCTTTCGTTATTGTAAATAACAGATTTTCATCAGTGTAGATTACCAAAGTTTGACTGTTTTTGTTTTTTCTTTTGAAGGCTAATGAAGTGAGAATGATGGTGAACCGATGGGTCGAATCAAAAACCAACGGGTTAATAAAAGATCTAATTCGGGAAGGAATAGTCAACCAATACACAGCAGTTATATTGGTGAATGCACTGCATTTCAAAGGATGTTGGCATCAAGGTCGGTTTGATAAATGCTCAACCAGGAGCTCGGAATTTTATTTACTTGATGGACATTCTGTTCAAGTCCCTTTCATGCATAGTGGAAATCGAAACCAATATATATCGTGTTACAACGGCTTCAAAGTTCTCAAACTCCCATACAAAATGCAAGCACAAGCAAAGACCGATATTTCCATGTACATATTCCAGCATATCCACCGTCTGTACCAACGACAGAGTTCAGGATTCCAAAGTTTAAGATAGAGTTTGATTTTGACGCGAAAAGAGTTCTCAAAGAAATGGGATTAGTGTTGCCTTTGGATGATTCGCAAGTATCCAAAGCTGATTTCACTTGGAATGGTAGATGCAAAAGTTGCTGTTACTTCTATTATTCACAAGTGTTTCGTTGAAGTTGACGAAAAAGGAACTGTAGCCGCTGCCTCTACTGCTGTTGTTTTAGGTGCATCGTTTACATGCTCAGCCCCTCCAGTTCCTCCTGTGCATTTTGTTGCAGATCATCCATTCATGTTTATGATCAAAGACAACTATACTGGAGTTATATTGTTCACTGGATACGTTCTTAATCCTCTCTGTTAACCTCTTGATTTTATTGTTCTTTTTTCACTTTTGAGTTGTTACCACGTATTCGAAATAGTACTATCACTTGCATTCTGATGTCCAGACAAAATTACTTCTCTACGTAAACTTCTACACCTGGCATCCGAGTTGAACGATAATTACTAAGTTTTTAATAGATTAATTGTATTACCGGTTCAGCTTAATATTCAAAACTTAAATATACTCTGAAATGAGATATACCCAGCGTATCTGTGAGTTGAATACCTTTAACATCTAAACCTGTTTATCGTTCGTTGATAATCCAAAATTTGTTCATGGATTTCAAATCCAGGTTACCTTTAAGTGTCCAGATTGATTCATGTTTAGCACTCGTTAAGCACGTTTGGCAAAATGAAGCCAAAGATCAAAATTTTGCATTTTCTCCATTTTCAATTTATGTCGCTCTTGGTTTATTAACTTCTGGATCAAAAGGTGCACCCTTAAAACAGTTGCTGGCATTCCTCAAGTGTGATAGCCTTGATCATCTTACTTCAGTTAGTTCTCAACTGATTGCTTCTTTAGATCATGCCCGTATTGGCACCGGAAGTGATGGAGGACCCAAAATATTGACTGTCAATGGTGTTTGGGTGGAGAAAACTTGGCCTCTAGAACCTTCTTTCAAGGATATTGCTAGTTCAGTCTATAGATCTGGAGCTGAGTCTGTGGATTTCATAAACAAGGTGAAAATTTACCATTTTTTAGTTTACATACCGATATTAAGTAATGGCTTCCAGCATCTTCTATTTCCGTGACGTTTTCATCTGTTGCAACTGTAAAATGTCGTGTTCATTTAACATATTTTCATAGTTAAATATTTAAATGCTGTGCAGGCCGAAGAATTTACGGACATGGTGAATAAATGGATTGAAAAGGAAACAAATGGACTCATTCAAAATCTCATCCCTAGTGATGCGATCACAGAAGAGACAGTTCTTGTACTTGTAAATGGACTCTATTTCAAAGGATCTTGGAAGCAAAAATTTGATCCATCAAAAACAATCGACTCAAACTTTTATCTCGGCGATGAAACCTCGTCACCGGTTACAGTCCCTTTCATGATGGACAACAACGAAAATCATTTTGTTTCTTGTTATGTCGGATTCAAAGTACTTCAACTCCCATATGAACAATTCAGTTCTATCAATGTAAGTAATCAAGGAGACAACTATGCTATGTACATATTTTTACCTGACAGACGAGATGGGCTAGGGAATTTAATTGAGCAAGTTAGTTCGGAACCAGGTTTCTTAGACCGTCATCTCCCAACTAGACGTGTCAAAGTGAGACAACTAAAAATTCCTAAATTTAAGTTATCATTTGGATTCGACGCTTCTAGAGTTCTTAAAGAAAACATGCATCTAGATTTGATTTTTGATTCTCGTCGAGCAGAGCTGACTGAGATGGTGATGCGCGTAAAAGTCGGATCCAGCAAATTTAACCTTGCTGTTTCAGGAATTTATCACAAGTGCTTTGTTGAGATTGACGAAGAAGGAACTGAAGCTGCTGCGGCAACTGCCGTTGTTCGTGTGAAAACGTCATTACCCGCTCCGGTAGACTTCATTGCTGATCATCCATTCCTGTTTATTATCAGAGACAATGTTAATGGGGTGGTTTTCTTCATGGGTCATCTTCTTAATCCCCTGTTGGCTTGACTTCCTTATTTTAAGCTAGATCAACATGTTCATTATCTTGAAGATGTTGGTGTATTTCTTGGATTTCATGTTGCTTTCCTTTCTTGTTGTTCTCTTGTGCCTTCTTGACACTTTTGTTTGAAAAAAAGCACACATTATTTTACATATAGATAACATTTGTACACCATAACCTAGTCTAGTGACCAGCCGTGGAGGTGGAGTACTGTGCCACCATTCACTTACAAGTTACAACACAATTTATTCTTGCTATTGCATGCACACATTTTCACCCGACAGACAGATAATCTAACTGCGCAAGCAATTGATTTGGATTCCAGTTGCCAAATGAGACAACTCCTTTAGTCTGTAAATTGCATTGGTGCTGGGAATTCTGTTTCAGGAGCTTAACTAGAGACCAAGTGTTTGGCCTCGGGCTTCCAGACAGTTATCTTCCAAAATGAGACAATTCATCTGGACTCAATGACAACGTGTCGCTAGGTTTGCATTTACATTCATCCGCAGCAGTTAGCAGGTTTAAAAACTGGAAATAGCATTGGTGCTAGGCATAGAGATGAAGTGTTTTACTTGTCGTAGTTTTTTTCTTGAACAAGTCTGACAAACCTTTGAATTTTGAACAGATCAACAATATATTTTTCTTCATCACTAAGTTGTTAATAGATTAGTTGATTAAATACGTTATCAGTTCAGCTTAATATTCAAACTATCCAATATTTAAAAGCTAAGTACAAATGAATAAATATGTGGTGGAATCTGATACCAATTCCAAATTTTTGTAAGTTGAATAACCTCGATTTCAAAAGTTGTTTATTATTCCTTGATATCAAAACTATGTTCATGAATTTCTTCAAATCCGGGTTACCTATTTCCTCAAAAACGAACTCCAGGTTACCTATAAGTGTCTAATTGGATTCATGTCTACCACTGGTTAAGCACGTCTGGAAAAACGAAGCGAAAAACCAAAATTTTACATTTTCTCCATTTTCAATTTATGTTGCTCTTGGTTTATTAACTTCTGGATCACAGGGTGCAATCTTAAAACAGTTGTTGGCAGTCTTCGACTAGGGTGAAGTCGTAACAAGGTAGCCGTAGGGGAACCTCTCGCTGGATCGAATCAGAGAGAGCCAAGAAAACGGAAGGTTTCGGAAAAACGGAAGGTTTTGGAAAAACTAAGGTTAAAGGAGAATCGATTCTAGTTTATGCAACTAGTATCACACGGTGTTGTGACACCAACTCTACGTATCATAGCCAGTTTCCTTATTTAGAACTACTACAATTAGTTGGTTTATTTCCTTGTTTAGATAGTTGTTTAAGAGTTATTAAAACTCTAAGTTGTTTACTTCTTCTGCACGGCTTTGAAGCTATATATACCCTGGCCAACAATTATTTTGGATTATCAGTTAATACAATTCACAAACTCTTAAACTTCTTCATAGAGGTGGCTAACCCCCAACTCAAAGGGTTTTATCCTGGTTTAACGTAGATAGTTGGTCTGATATCTCTGTGTTTGGTGTTGGACCATAACACCTGGATCAGAGCAGGTTTTGCTCAAACCTTAAATTCTACATTTTTTTCTTTGTTTTTTCTTTTCGCGATGACATACATAGAGGATTTGTCTCTCCTGCAACAAATTTTGGGACGCTCCTAAAAGTTATCTTATTTGCTTTCTCATCTTCCTTTTTCTCCATAGAGAACTAGCATAAAGTAAAACAAATACAAAACGTGGGTAATTTGAAACAAAAAGGGTATGCTAACTTTTGAGAATTACCATACAAAGTAATTTACCACTAGGCATGATCTTTATGCATTCAGGATATACGGGTTTAAAATGAAGATAGAATATTTGACAGTGAAAAGTAAAAGCAATGGTTGGCACCAGATCCTCATTATTGTCCTAATATCAAAAGAGAGATTCGCCAAAAGAATGCAACTAAAATCACAACTGCTGACCATTAACTCAGTTTTTCCTTCCTACTTTGACAGTATATGCCTACTGAAATCACTAGCTTGAAAATGTATGAAGAAACTGACATGACAGAAAGCAAAAAAGGTTTTAGCACACCTTTACCCAGCACCCTTTCTTAGATATCATTGACACAACAATTAGATGTTATATTGTGTTCATGCACGAAACCAAATACTATGTAGCAACAAATTAAAATGTTCTTTTATGTTACTTCGAAACACAAACATGTATATTTTAGAGTTTTTCACTCATTCAAGTCCATATACACCTGTATATCAACTAAATAATATAGCAAATACTACTCTAATTGTTTTTAACTTATAACTAGATATACAAATGTAACAAATCCAATAATGGAAGTCATAAAAAATGACATCAACAATTTCTGGGTAAAGCTAACTGATCTTGACTCAAAACTCTCAATAATCTTTGAAAGGTAGGACATGACATCAAAATCCATATAAGATGACGAATTCTATCATGCAAAATGATCAAGTAAAACAGTTCTCTCTTTGGCATTTTCACAAACAACAAAAAGCTAACAAAACCCTAAAACAATGACAAGTACCAACATTCTCTGATGATCAAACAAATTTCAGTAAGAAACCCTAAAATTAGTGACAACCCCACATTCAAAAACCCACAAAGATACCGAAAAACTACATCAAATCTACCAAGAAACCCCTAGAATTAAAAGATCCAAGAACTGAACAAAAGGGGGCAACTGAAATTGAAAGAGATCAAGGGTAAAAGAATGAACTACCATCAAATACTCAAATTAGCATATCAAAAAAGAAACCCAATATTCCAAAATCATCAAAAACCCATATGAAAATGATAGCAAATATATGGATGCGAAATTATACCTGATGTCGATTCTTCTAAAACAAGCTGATGAGTTGAAAGTGATAAGTTGAGAAATTAGTTGTGAGTGATGAAGAAAACGATCAGTAAGAAACTAGTAGATCTATTAAGAGAGGGATGAAGAAGATAACTCTGTGAGAAGGAGATCAAGGTTTTTCTCCAATCCTCCATTTCTGCTCTCGATGGAAAACTGACGGAAGAAACGAGGAAAAGAAAAATGAAAGAAATCTCTGATTTAAAGGATGAAGGGTATTTTTGTATAATCTTGCGACTCAGTGGTTTGAGTGATTGAGTCAGTGGCATCTTCACACCTGACTCTATAGGTCCCGCGTCAGGGGTTGGCAGCGAGTCAGCTTGTGAGTCAGGGGTTATAAAAAATGCAAAACAAACAGTCTGACTGCTGACTCGGCGCGAGTCAGGGATTGACTCGGACCCAGACGCCGAGTGAACTGCAAACAAACAAGTCCTTAATGGGGTGGTTTTCTTCATGGGTCATCTTCTTATTCCCCTGTTGGCTTGACTTCCTTATTTTAAGCTAGATCAACATGTTCATTATCTTGAAGATGTTGGTGTATTTCTTGGATTTCATGTTGCTTTCCTTTCTTGTTGTTCTCTTGTGCCTTCTTGACACTTTTGTTTGAAAAAAAGCACACATTATTTTACATACAGATAACATTTGTACACCATAACCTAGTCTAGTGACCAGCCGTGGAGGTGGACTACTGTGCCACCATTCACTTACAAGTTACAACACAATTTATTCTTGCTATTGCATGCACACATTTTCACCCGACAGACAGATAATCTAACTGCGCAAGCAATTGATTTGGATTCCAGTTGCCAAATGAGACAACTCCTTTAGTCTGTAAATTGCATTGGTGCTGGGAATTCTGTTTCAGGAGCTTAACTAGAGATCAAGTGTTTGGCCTCGGGCATCAGACAGTTATCTTCCAAAATGAGACAATTCATCTGGACTCAATGACAACGTGTCGCTAGGTTTGCATTTATATTCATCCGCAGCAGTTAGCAGGTTTAAAAACTGGAAATAGCATTGGTGCTAGGCATAGAGATGAAGTGTTTTACTTCTCGTAGTTTTTTTCTTGAACAAGTCTGACAAACCTTTGAATTTTGAACAGATCAACAATATATTTTTCTTCATCACTAGTTGTTAATAGATTAGTTGATTAAATATGTTATCAGTTCAGCTTAATATTCAAACTATCCAATATTTAAAAGCTAAGTACAAATGAATAAATATGTGGTGAAATCTGATACCAATTCCAACTTTTTGTAAGTTGAATAACCTCGATTTCAAAAGCTGTTTATTATTCCTTGATATCAAAACTATGTTCATGAATTTCTTCAAATCCGGGTTACCTATTTCCTCAAAAACGAACTCCAGGTTACCTATAAGTGTCCAATTGGATTCATGTCTACCACTGGTTAAGCACGTCTGGAAAAATGAAGCGAAAAACCAAAATTTTACATTTTCTCCATTTTCAATTTATGTTGCTCTTGGTTTATTAACTTCTGGATCACAGGGTGCAATCTTAAAACAGTTGTTGGCAGTCTTCGACTGGGGTGAAGTCGTAACAAGGTAGCCGTAGGGGAACCTCTTGCTGGATCGAATCAGAGAGGGCCAAGAAAACGGAAGGTTTTGGAAAAACCTAAGGTTAAAGGAGAATCGATTCTAGTTTATGCAACTAGTATCACACGGTGTTGTGACACCAACTCTACGTATCATAGCCAGTTTCCTTATTTAGAACTACTACAATTAGTTGGTTTATTTCCTTGTTTATATAGTTGTTTATATAGTTGTTTAAGAGTTGTTTAAACTCTAAGTTCTTTACTTCTTCTGCACGGCTATGAAGCTATATATACCCTGGCCAACAATTATTTTGGATTATCAGTTAATACAATTCACAGACTCTTAAACTTCTTCATAGAGGTGTCTAACCCCCAACTCAAAGGGTTTTATCCTGGTTTAACGTAGATAGTTGGTCTGATATCTCTGTGTCTGGTGTTGGACCATAACACCTGGATCAGAGCAGGTTTTGCTCAAACCTTAAATTCTACATTTTTTTCTTTGTTTTTGCTTTTCGCGATGACATACATAGAGTATTTGTCTCTCCTGCAACAAAGCATCAATGAAATTACAACCAAAATTGATACTCTTGTCACAACTATTAACAACAATCATACTCATGATTAAGAAGCTCGTGAAACGAAAGAAAGCCGAAGAAAAACAACTTCGAGAAGACGATCGTGATTTAAGGAAATTAGATTTATCTGAGCATACAAAAGAGCTTTCCAGCACTCTTACAGCAGATCTTACATAAGCTTTAACTACATCTTTAGAAACCACTTTACGTGTGGTGTTCAGAGAATTCTATTCTCCATAGGATCAACGTAATAGGACTGCTGCTCCTCCAGAACCTCCACCTCCTCCTGGTGGTAATAACAATAATATTCGCGTTGAATCCATAAGTTTGAAATTCCAATTTTTGATGGTGATGATCCTGATAGTTGGATTTTTAATGCAGACCAGTATTTTAGTTTGCATGTTGTGGCTGATGATGTCAAACTTGCCATTGCTTCTGCCCATCTTAAGGATGATGCCAATGCTTGGTGTCCTTGGAAACGAACCACAGTTGTTGTGACTACATGGTTGGAGTTTTGTTCTCTTGTTCGTGCTCTTTTTTCTTCTACGAAGTTTGTAGATGCTCACATGGCAATCAACACAATTAAGCAAAAAGGTACGGTCTGTGAGCACATTCTTGTGTTTGAAAGGTTGTTGAATTTTGTTACAGATTTGCCTGAAGATCACTTGATTAATTGTTTTATTCACTCACTAAAACCGGATATTGGTTCCATGGTTAAACTACTTGAACCTTCCACCTTAACTGCGGCTTTCACAAAGGAAATTAATCAAGAAGATGTTTTGATAGCCACTAGTTTACCCCAAAACTTTATCGTCCTCCACCGCTCATGTCTACACCAGATGTTATTGCTACTCAATTTAGAAAACCTAATCTACCACCTGACGCTAAGAGACTTACATGGGAAGAACAGAAGGGAAAACGCGACAAAGGGTTGTGTTTTAATTGTGATCAATTATTTACTCCTGGGAATTTGTGTTTGAATCCAAGATTGTTGCTATTGGAGGGATCTCCAGATATGGATAAGTCTGTTAAGGAGAAAATTAATGAAGAACTTATCAAGGAACAAGACACAATTTTTGATGAAACACCGGAGCCAGCAATTTCTTTTCACTCACTAATGGGTTCTCCTTCTCCTAGAACAATGCGCATCTCAGGTTTTACAAAAGGACAACCATTAACAGTTCTTCTGGATTCAGTTTCTACTTATAATTTCCTTCATCCAAGAATCGCTAAGCAATGTGGTTATCCAATTTGCTCTGAAAATGTTGCTTTACGTGTGATAATTGGTGATGGTGGTCAGATAAGTACTCAGAATTTTTGCTCTAATATTCCACTTAAATTCCAAGATTATGAGTTTACTTCTGATTTTCATCTTTTATCTATTAGAGGATGTGATGATGTGCTCGGCATTCAATGGTTACGCACATTAGGTACAATTTCTTGGGATTTTGCGGCTCTGACAATGAAAATCTGCATTAATGATTCTGACATTATTTTGGTTGGCAATCATTCTCCAACAATAATGATGTTGGATAGTTTTCCCATACAGCGTTTATTGGATAGGGAGCAATATGGATTTTTGTTCCAATTATGTGCATTAAATGATGTTACACCTATCACTGCTTCAGTTTTGGCACCTGAAATCCGACAGTTGGTATCTACATATTCAGATATTTTTGAGACTCCTACTACACTGCCTCCTTCACGACAGCATAACCATCATATTCCATTACAACCTGATTCCTCACCTGTCAATGTTCGTCCTTACCGTTACCCACATTTTCAGAAGAATGAAATAGAGAAGATTATTTCAGAGTTACAACAAGCAGGACTTATTCAACAAAGTTCAAGTCCTTTCTCTTCTCCTAATTTGATGGTTCGAAAGAAAGATGGCTCTTGGAAAATTTGTGTGGACTATCGTGCACTAAATAAGATCACCATAAAGGATCATTTCCCAATTCCTATGGTTGACGAACTTCTTGATGAGTTATATGGTGCTTGTATATTCACAAATCTTGACTTACGTTCTGGTTATTATCAAATCAGACTCTTTGGCCCTGATATTCACAAGACTGCTTTTCGTACCCATAATGGGCATTACGAGTTTCTTGTCATGCCATTTGGTCTTTCGAATGCACCAGCCACCTTTTAAAGCTTGATGAATCATATATTCAGACCCTTTTTGCGCAGGTTTGTACTTGTGTTTTTTGATGATATATTGATCTATAACAAGAGTTTTTCTGAGCATGTTGAACATCTAAATGCAATTTTTGAGATTTTACGATCTCATAAGTTGTTTCTGAAGGAATCCAAGTGTACGTTTGCTCAATCTTCTGTGGGTTATTTAGGCCATGTTATTTCATCTGAAGATGTCTCAGTTGAAGATGATAAAATTAAGAGCATTCTTTCTTGGCCTATTCCTAGTACAATTAAGGAGCTTAGAGCATTTTTGGGTCTTGCTGGTTATTATCGCAAGTTTGTTAAGAACTTTGGCATGATTAGCCACCCCTTAACTCAGCTGTTGAAGAAAGATGCTTTTGTTTGGACTGATGCTGCAACATCTTCTTTCAAACAACTACAACATGCTCTTACTACTAATCATGTATTAATATTACCATATTTCACCAAGGATTTTTATCTTGAGTGTGACGCTTATGGTGGAGGTCTAGGTGCTGTGTTAATGCAATTTCAGAGACCTATTGCTTATTACATCAAATCATTATCTGGTAAGAACTTAAATCTTTCCATCTATGACAAAGAGATGTTGGCAATTATGTCTGCTGTTCAGAAATGGCAACCATACTTAATGGGACGACACTTCAAGATTTATACAGATCATAGGAGCTTGAAATATTTTTTGGATCAAAAATTATCATCTATGGAACAGCAAAGATGGCTATCCAAGTTGTTGGGATATGACTATCAGATTATTTTTCGCAAAGGTAAGGAGAATATTGCTGCAGATTCTTTATCTTGTCTGTCAGGTCCTCAACTAGATTTACTCTCCACACCTATCTTTCCTGGTGTGCATGATATTGTAGCTGAGTGTCATCAAGATGAAGAATATGCGTCACTTATTGACAGTTTGAAGGCTAACCCTGATTTTAAGCGTCATTACAATTACACAGATGGAATTGTAAGATATAAGCAGCGTGTTGTGGTTATTTCTTCTTCTTCATGGTGTTCCAAATTACTTGCGGAATTTCATGCAACTTCACTGGGGGGTCATTCAGGTTATTTATGAACCCTCAAGAAACTTAAACAAAAAAATTATTGGAAAGGAATGAAAAATTCTCTTAAGGAGTTCATTGATCATTGTGACATCTGCCAACACAATAAATCTGAATCAGTCTCTCTTCCTGGATTGTTAAACCCTTTGTCAATACCTGCTGATGTTTGGCTTGATATTTTGATGGAATTCATTGATGGATTTCCATTATCTGAGATAAAAAGTTCAGTTTTAGTTGTGGTTGATCGCCTTTCCAAGTATGCTCATTTTCTTGCTTTATCTCATCCATATTCTGCCAGCACAGTTGCAGAAGTGGTTATTATAGAAATAGTTCGTCTTCATGGAATGCCAAGAAGTATTGTCAGTAACAGGGATGCGATATTCATGAGTAAATTTTTGACATCTTATTTTGGTTTACAAGGTACACAATTATGTCACAGTTCAACTTATCATCCACAATCAGATGGTCAAACTGAGGTTACTAATAAAACTTTGGAATGCTATTTACGTTGTTTTGCTAGTATGAAACCAAAAGATTGGTTTAAATGGCTGCCATGGGCTGAATGGTCGCATAATACAAGCTTTCATACTGCCATTAGAATGAATCCTTATGAAGCTTTATATAATCGATCTCCTCCAACAATCTTATCATATTTACCAGGCTCTACACATGTGCATGATGTTGATCTCAATCTCCAATCAAGAGATCACACTCTTGAGCTTTTAAAATCACACTTGCTTGAAGCTCAAACTCGGATGAAGAAATATGCTGGTTCTCATCGCACAAAAAGATATTTTCAGGTTAATGATTGGGTTTATTTGCGACTACAACCATACCGGCAAACTACTGTGGCTAGCACATCGTTTTCGAAACTCTCTCCTCGATTATATGGTCCCTTCATATTTCTGGAGAAAATTGGAAGTGTGACTTATAAACTAGAGATTCCTGCAACGAGTCGCATTCATCCTGTTTTCCACGTTTCTAAGCTAAAACAAAAATTAGGCATGAATGTTAACATAGTTGATGTTTTACCAGATATCATTGATTATGAAAATGGGAACCATCTGCAGTCTTACAGCGTAGAATGTAGAAGAAAGGTCATAATGCTGGAACACAATGGTTAGTGCGCTGGAAAAATCAACCAGAAGATGAAGCCACTTGGGAGGATGCTGACGAATTCATTGCAAGATTTCCAGATTTTAAGACTTGAGGACAAGTCCGTTTTCCAGGAGGGTGGGATGTTGTGACACCAATTCCACGTATCATAGCCAGTTCCCTTATTTAGAACTACTACAATTAGTTGGTTTATTTCCTTGTTTAGATAGCTGTTTAAGAGTTATTAAAACTCTAAGTTTTTTATTTCTTCTGCACGGCTTTGAAGCTATATATAGCCTGGCCAACAATTATTTTGGATTATCAGTTAATACAATTCACAAACTCTTATTATTCTTATCTTAAACTTCTTCATAGAGGTGGCTAACCCCCAACTCAAAGGGTTTTATCCTGGTTTAACGTAGATAGTTGGTCTGATATCTCTGTATTTGGTGTTGGACCATAACACACAAGAGGTATGGGGATTAGTTTTCGCAGTTGCTAGAGTTCTCCTTTATATAGTTTTCAAATCAGGGTTTAGAATCTAAGTTACCTTGGTAACAAAGCATTCAATATTCACCATTAGATGAAAAATCTGATTCATCCAAGCTAATATCTTTCAACTGTTAGATCGAACTTAGCTTGTCACATACAAATGAAATATACCCTCATTTAGGTTTGAGCAACCGTACCTAAACTGTACACCAAGTTTTCTCAACAATAGTTAACTGAAGTTATCCATATGAACACTCTCATATCAACCTTGTTCATCTTAACCATAACTAGTTCAAATGACTCAAATGAAACTAGTTAAAGAGTTGTTCAATTGCTACATTCTCATAGAAGTATACAAGAACACAATTGAAGCAAAATCGGTTTGATGAACATATAGCCACGGTTTGCAAAGATTGCATTCCTTATTATATAAATGTTTAAGTTCATGTACACAACCGATTTTAGAGCTTTAACCTTCAAGTATGCAAACGGGTACACATACTTGAAATACCCGGACCAAGATTGGGTTTCTCCAATACGCAAACGGGTATGCGTACTTCCAGTCCCAGCAGAAATATTCGTACATGAACCTTATGTCAGTACGCATACGGGTCCGCATACCTAGGTTCCCGAATTTCTCAAACCAACAGGTACGCGTACGGGTACGCATACTATGGTTCCCGGACATGGATTACATATGTGCAAGAGTACACAACATGTCACAATCCAATAATGTTTAAGTGTTCTAAACTCTTATTTCAATCATTGAAACTTTCTTAGAGGATGACAATAGCCGTTTTCACATACTATTAGCATCAAAGCGATTATCAAGTTATTGAAATAATCATAACGAAACATTCCATGTCTACACCAAATGATTGTATCACAAAAACCATGTAAGATATTACTCGACAATTTTCACATGATCATCTTTTGACTTTCTTCAAGAATATAAGATGAACTTGGTCGAAGCGAAAGCTTTCCAACACATATTTCGAGAAATATGTAAGCGAGTTAAACTTAGCTCGAAATATCAAATGTGCATAGTAGAAAACTATATAGCACTACAACTTATGTCTCAATATAGGAGATAGAGTAGAAATAAACTTTCCAAGTGATAGATGAGTTTTAGTCTCCACATACCTTTTGTTGATGAAGTTTCACAAGCTCGCCTTAGCAGTTCTTCGTCTTCAAATAATGAACGTCGTGAAGTTTAAAGTTCAACTACACAATCTATGTCCTAGTCCGAGACATCTATAAGTAGGCTAGAAATCAAGACTTATAGTTTTGATCACTAACATTGACAAACATGCTTGAAATAGAAACGCATGCAAGTTCGACCGAGCAGTGCTCTAACAATATTCTCATGTGCTTCTTCTAGAATCAGGGTCACCTGCCCAATCTGCATCACTAAAGCCATGAACTGCTAAAAGTCTTTTTGAGAAAAGAATTCCATAGTTAAGAGTACCCTTGACATATCTAAGAATCCTCTTAGCTGCTGTAAAATGCTTAGTAGTAGGTTGCTACATATGCTGACAAACCTGATTGACAGCATAACTGATCTCAGGTCTTGTCCAGGTTAAATACTGCAAAGCACCCACTAGATATCTATAAGGAGTAGGATCTGACAATACAGTACCAGAAGTAGAACTAAGTTTGTAGCTGACTGGAACGGGTGAAGAACAAGTTTTAGCACCTAACATATAAAAAATTTCTAGCAGGTCAAGTGCATACTTTGTCTGAGACAGAAACAACCCATTGGAATTTCTTTTGGCCTCTAAACCAAGAAAGTAATGAACAGAACCAAGATCTTTTACTGGAAAATGTTCACTGAGTTATGAGATAAGAGAAGAGCAGTAGGCTTTAGAGTTACCTGTGATGAGAATATCATCCACATATGCTAAGATAATAGTCAACCTGGAACCAATTTTTTGAACAAATAAAGATGAGTCTGCAGTTGAAGAAGCAAAACCATAAGAAATAAGAACATCCACAAGCTTTTGGTACCATGCTCTTGGAGCCTGTTTTAAGCCATAAAGAGACTTGTGCAATTTACAGACATAATGTGGTTTAGATTCATCAACAAATCCTAGAGGTTGAGTCATGTAGTCATCTTCAGTTAAATTACCATGGAGAAATGCATTACTGACATCAACTTGAGAATAAACCAGTCAAAGTGAACATCAAGAGCAATAACAAGTCTGATGGTGGTTGGTTTAACAACATGGATAAATGTTTCAGTATACTCTATACCCTCTTTTTGATGAAAGCCTTTGGCCACAAGTCTAGATTTAGACCTAGCAATAGTACCATCTGGATTTTGTTTGATCTAATACACCCATTTACATCCAGCTAAATTTTGAGAAGGATGAGGTGGAACAAGAGAGTAAGTACCTGCATCTTGGAGGGAAGTATGTTCTTCAACCATAGAGTCTTGCCAAACTGGCTTTTTCTTGCTTGAGTAAAGCTGGTAGGTGCACTGGGAGGTAGTTTATTGCTCATTGTTGCTGAAAGAGCATGCTTTGTAGAATACACCTTTGGTTTAAAAACATCATTCTTGCCTCTTGTGATCATACTATGAGCATTAATAGGTGTCAGAGAGGTTACAGGTGCATAGGAAACTGAAATGTCAGGAGTTGGTGAAGCTTCAGTGATGTTTAAAGTACCAGGCATAGGTGTAGAAGTCTCTGAATCACCCAAAGAACCAGATTGTTATGGTGTTGTAGCAACAGTAGCATCTGCA
The DNA here is from genome assembly GCF_003573695.1 of Papaver somniferum. NCBI lineage: Eukaryota > Viridiplantae > Streptophyta > Magnoliopsida > Ranunculales > Papaveraceae > Papaver > Papaver somniferum. The sequence goes on along the minus strand of NC_039363.1, from coordinate 133,455,692 downwards.
GATATAGGAGCACCAGTGTAGGTAGTAATATGTGGAGATAACTTGTCAAAATGTGATTCAGCTGAAGCAGTATGTGACATAGATGCAGAAACTGATGTAGTATTCAATGGGAAGACTAATTCATGAAACACTACATGTCTGGAAATATAGACTCTGCCTGAAGTGACATCAATACACATATATCCTTTGTGTTACTGACTATAGCCAATAAAAATGCAAGCTTTACTTCTAGGATCAAGTTTAGAAGTAGTATAGGGTTTTAGCCAAGGATAACATAAGCAACCAAATGACTTAGGAAAGGAATAATCTGGTTTATGTTGAAAGAGAACTTGACAAGGTGTTTTATTTCCAATGGCTCTTGTTGGAGGTCTATTGAAAACAAAATTAGTTGTATGAAAAGCTTCTACCCAAGAACTGTTGGATAAACCATATTGAAGAAGCAAAGTTCTTCCAACATCCACTAAGTGTCTGTGTTTTGACTCTGCAACACCATTTTTCTCAGGTGTATGTGGACAAGATAGTTCATGCACAATACCATTGCTACTAAGAAAGGCAGACAAATCCTTGTGTAAAAACTCTCCACCTCCATCAGTTATTATAATGCCAATATTAACATTAAGAATATTCTCAATTTTAACCTTGAAATGAAGAAAAACTTATCTAAATTGTGATTTGTCATTCAAAGGAAAAATCCAACAGTACTTGGAGAAGTCATCTATAATGTTGACATAATACCTAAATCCTGAATTGGATTTTGCAGAACTTGGACCCCACAAATCCATATGTAAAAATTCAAGAGGTCTTGTTCTACAGTGACTTGACGCAGCAAATATTGATTTATGACTTCTCCCAATACTACATTCATGACAGAAAATATGAGTTTTTATTACATTAGGTAAAGATAGAGACCTATAAACATATTGTAATGTTTGGAAAGAATGATGGCCAAGTCTTATGTGCCAGATATCAGCTGCAAAAGAAGTTGTCACAGCAGCTAAAGTTTGAGGTGCATAAGAAGTTGTCACAACAACTAAAGATTTAGTTGATGATTCATGCAGAAATTGAAGTGGATAGAAAAAATTAAGATGAGGGCCTTGTAAAAGTATATTCCCAGTTGACAAGTCTTTCACAGTGAAACCAATGGGATCAAATGTTATGGAGCAGTTTTTAGCAGAAGTAAATTTGTGAACAGATAACAAATTGGGTGAGTCTTGAGGCATTAGAAGAACATTGGATAATTTAAATGTTTGATGTGGTGTAGATTTGAAAGAAAAGTCAGTTTTAGTGATTCTCATACCTTCACCATTAGCAGTTTGTATTTTGTCATGTACCCGCTATGACGAGAAGAGAGTGTCCCTTATCAAAATCAGTGTTAATATTAAGTATTAGGCTTATTGGTAGTAATTAACTTATTAATGGGTGTCTTTATCAATCATAAGGGATGGGTTAGATTTAGCCATTTGTGTGCATAGTAACCGTAGGATATATTATGTAATATTGAGCTTTATAAGCTTCGAGTCTGCAATGAAACTCTCATGAGAAGATTTATGAATAGAATAGTTTAGTTTAGCAATTACGCTTGGTTCACTATGAATCAAGATGTTACTTACTCAAATGATAAACCATGTATTTATATATATCCAGGTACATTACATTTGGTATCAGATTCGTTTCGATCTAGAGATTATTGGTATCGAGTTAGGGCAAAATATGAAGCCTCTAACCATTTCCTTGAACTGCAGACACAATATAGAGATTTGTTCAACGATGTAAATTCCCCGAGTGGAAATTATCAGCTTTGGATATTACAGAACGAAATCTCGCTCGCCAGGGTCAGATGGGAATCCATTCAGGTACCACAATTCGAATAATAATTCGTGAATAGAGTTAGGAATACGGAAGATACAAAGAAGGAGGAAGAGGTATTCATTGAAGACTCGGTACCTAAATTCAGTCAAGACTGTTCAACATCGAAATAGGGTATGGTTACAAACGACCCAAAGACTGGAGAGATGTTTGTAGCTGGATTGTTGATTCTCTCGATTACCTTGATGAGTTGACTCCATCGTTTTTCTTTGAAGAAAAAGAAGAGTCAACCAATGCCATAGTCAAATTCGTTCCTTCCCCTATCATTGAATATGAGAAAGTGGAGAAAAATGATGTTATTAAAGTCACCAGATCCATTGAGTTCAATATTTGGGAAATGTAAGGGTGAATGAATTTAGTGTACCAAATTGCCTCAAAAAATTTGCAGAAAAGCAGGAAGGTGTTGAATGTTCGATCAATTTGTTCTTTCTCCACAATAAAATTCTAGGTATAGCTTGTTTCTCCTTCAATCATGATGATTTTCGTTTATTATTTGATCGAGGTAAATGTGTTGGTAAAGTAATTTTTCAATTGCTTATTAGCCTTGGGTGTGATTCAGAATTGAGGTTTATAAATTCGTTTGCTCTTGTATGTGTTAATTCTGCTGAAATTCATGGTGAGAAGAAGATGCTTGTTCAAATGCCTGAGAGAAGTGGAATTTTGTTATGCTTGTTGGTTAGGGTGAGAAGGAAATGGTGAGAAGTAAATGAGTTAAGCCGAAGCCACACAAAGGGATGTATCTGACCCAGATTAAAAATCCCATGACCCAGCAGAATATGCCTTGTTTGACAAGTGACAACAGTTGAATTGAAATATCAAATTCATAAAACAAATTATCGAAAAATGATGGAAACCCGCAGAATGAGAATTTTTTTTATGAGCCATTCAACCAATTATATATATCAAATGGTTCTCACAATTGATGTACATATATATGAAGTTCTGAACTACTAACTGAAGCAAAATTAGAGACGTTAAACATGGACTTGACTGGCATTCCACATAGTAACAATCTTATCCGAAGTATTATTGAAATGACAAAATATTTACTGAGACTAGATATCGATCTATGTACAGTAATTCTATCGCCATCTTGAAGCCTATAACCATTTCCTTGATCTGCAAACACAATATAGAGATTTGTTCAATGATGTAAATTCCTCGAGTGGAAATTATCATCTTTGGAGATTACAGAACTAAATCTCGCTCTCCAGGTTCAGATGGGAATCTATTCAGGTACCACAATTCGAAGAACAATTCGTGAATAGAGTTAGGAATACGGAAGCTACTAAGAAGGAGGAAGAGGTATTCATTGAAGACTCGGTACCTAAATTCAGTCAAAACTGTTCAACATCGGAATAAGGTATGGTTACAGAAGACCCAAAGACTGAAGACATAGTTGTAGCTGAGGAATTGATTGTTGATTCTCTTTATTCCCTTAATGAGTTGGCTTCATCGTTTTTCTTTGAAGAAAAAGATGATTCAACCACTGTCGTAGTCAAATCCATTCCTTTCCTTATCATTGAATATGAGAAATTGGAGAAAAATGATGTTATTAAAGTCACTAGATCCAGTGAGTTCAATATTCCGAAATGTATCGGTTCGCAAAAGCGTGAATGAATTTAGTGTGCCAAATTACCTCAAAAAATTTGCAGAAAAGCAGGAAGGTGTCGAATGTTCGATCAATTTGTTCTTTATCCTCAACAAAATTCTAGGTATGGCTTGTTTCTCCTTCCATCTTAATGATTTTCGCTTGTTATATGATCGAGGTAAATGTGCTGGTAAAGCGATTTTTCAATTGCTTCTTAGCCTTGGGTATGATTAAGAATTGAGGTTTGTAAATGCGATTGCTCTTGTATGTGTTAATTCTGCTGAAATTCATGGTGAGAAGAAGATGTTTGTTCAAATTCCTGATAGAAGTGGAATTTTGTTATGCTTGTTGGTTAGGGTACTTGGTATTTAAATAGCACAGGACTTAATTGGTACACTGCCTGATAGTGTTTTGTGGAGTCTTACTGCTGGTAGTGTTCATTCTTATGGATTGATTAATACAGATTATGAGCTAGCATATAAGTTTCCCACCAAAGTGCCTATAATCTTCAAATTAAAGAATCAATCCTCTTGTCTCCAAGAGTATGCTTCTCTGATGATGCTCACATCTTCGAGCAGATGTTCGAATAATTGGTGGAGTTTCGATGGTGAAAAAGTGGATATGCTCTTACCTAATTCTCCAAAGGTTTTTCATAAGTCATTATTCATGATTATATCTATTCGACAAACACAAGGTGACGTGTTCCATATTTTTCTTAAGGGGTCTCAAATTCTTCAATCACTTAAATTATCAATTCACATTAATGCTATAGCTCCATTTTTTCGCTCAAGTATATGTCATTGGTGATGGGGTTTGGTATTCTTAAAAGGGTAGATCATTCATGGACCAAATTTTTTATAAGAGGATTGAATACTCGGGTCTTGCTCCTGGTACTTCATATTGTGAATGTATTGGTGTGGATAGAGTATTTAAGGTGGGAATTCAAGTTGTTTTCAAATACCTTATGGAGTAGGAGATATATTGATGCGGCAGTTCATTTCTCAGTTTATGCCATTGCGACAGCTCAGTTTTATCTTTCAAGAATCGGTCAGTATCCTCATCGGTATTACAAGTATCTACTGAGATTTTCTTGTCATGGTCTGCCTAATGCTTCACAAGTCTTCTATGGTGAATGGTTAGCAGTCATTACTGGTATACATGAACAAGAAGAAATATTCCAAAAAAATTTCAAAGGAATTGTATATCTCAACATCAGGTCGTGATATTTCAAATTCTAAATGTGTGGTTGTGGATTGGGTACTTAAAGTGGAAATTCAAATTGGTTTCAACTTCTTTGTGGAGTAATATGTTATGCGCAGCTGGGATCGGTGTTCATATTTTTGCAACTCTTGTTGCCAAGCTTCTGCTTGTCATTATGGAGGGGTCTGCACCAATGTCATATCTAAAGAAACTATCTACTTACATTTTTCTTATATTGCCCACTTGTGTCATCATGTGGTCCATTGAGATGTTTGAGCAACTAAAGGTTCACTTTGGGCTTACAACCAAGTTTATTCCTACTGGTCAGTTCTGGGCGCACGAACTATTTACTATGTTAGTTGGGAGTGTAATGTGGAGGTTGAGTAATGGTGTTGATGATATTCTCTGGATTACTCATGTTTTTTATACTGCTCGAAAGGTCTGCGGGGGTGAAGGTTAGTATGGGAGTAAATGCACATGGACAGTTCCACATTATTTTAATGCTTTTAACAAGTCTATTAACAATTCTCCTACTAATTTTCTCAACTCTGGTAGTACAAGCATCTGGGAATTTTGTGTTGCTCTTTTGCTATAATCGACTGTCGTGTGTTGTCTGTCAACCAACAAGTGGCTATCTCAAGCTGGAGTTCTATGTAATGACCTGAGAAGTCCACCTATTATGCACTGAGATACACACTCTAGTTGTGTCACATCCAGGGTTCTATTTGAAGTGGGGAATTCATATACTTCCTACAGGATGCTGGAGTGCAGGAACTGTTAAATGGATACATATGGACTTCATATCAGTTATGATGGTTTAGTTCCACCTTCAGATTTTAGAGCAGTTGGAGGATCGTCAGGGAAATGACAATTGCAAGCTCAAGCAACTGGCACCAAATTGTGATGGTCAACTCTATGCGAGGAACTGTTCTGCGGTAGTAGAAAAGCTACATCATTCTGTTGGACACTCGTACAATCTTGACGTTTTCTAGAGGTGTTACCAGCATGGTACTTCGATTTCACGTGCTATTTGTTCTAGTATGCTTCAATATCCAATTTGCTGCAATTGATGGTGCTGCAGTCATATCACCACACTATCAAGGATGGCTGCGAATTGTGAAGATTCTACACGTGTTTACTGTTTGGAACCTGGCATAGACAAGATCATCTTGCTGAGAGGATTTCTGTGTTGCACTACTACCTTGTGTTTCCACCTAATGTCATGTACCCGCTACGACGAGAAGAGGGTGTCGCAACTCAGTTCTCATCCTTGAGGACAAGGATGTTTTCAAGGAGTGACGAGTGTCATGTACCCGCTGTGACGAGAAGAGGGTGTCCCTTATCACATTCAGTGTTAATATTTAGTATTAGGCTTATTGGTAGTAATTAACATATTAATGGGTGTCTTTATCAATTGTAACGGATGGGTTAGATTTAGCCATCTGTGGGCATAGTAACCGTAGGATCTATTATGTAATGTTGAGATTGATAAGCTCCGAGTCTGTAATGAAACTCTCATGAGAAGATTTATGAATAGAATAGTTTAGTTTAGCAATTAGTCTTGGTTCACTATGAATCAAGAGGTTACTTACTCAAATGATGATCCAAACCTTGTAGTTGTACATCCAGGTACACTGCATATTTCTTCAGTGCCATCATAAGTAGAAGCAAACTGAAGTTCAGAACCATCAGCAGTAATATGATTGTTTGCACCAGTGTCAGCATACCATGGATTCTCACCTAGAATGTTTGATGTGGATAACATGGCACTCATATTATGAGGTGTGTTAACATTTTGATACACAAAGTTAAGCCTGTGTTTACAAGCCAAAGCAGTATGACCTCCTTTGTTACAGATCTGACAGAATACAGTATCCATGCTTGGCAAGACAGGAGCAGTAGATGTGGTAGGATGTGATGGTGGTGGTGGTGAAGATTGAGGCATAAATGGATTTGAAGTTGATGTTTTAGCAGGTAAATGAAAGTTACTTCTAAGAGAAGGATTGTAGACATTATTTCCTTGGTCACGACCTCTGCAAGATGAATTATAAGAAGCTGATCGTTGATGAGCAAGAAGAGCTTGTTAGGACTGAAAAGAAACAAATGCTTTATTGTTTTCTTCTGATAGTAGATTCTTGGATCTCTCATTTATTTGAAACAAGGGGATGATGAATTCGAATGGGAGTATTCATATTGTTTGCTCATCAAAGGAGACAGGGGATGATGAATACGAATGGAAGTACTAAAAGCATTATAATCATGTCCAATTTTATTTGAAACAAGAACAACTAATTCATCATCACTAACAATATAACCAGCAGCAGAAAGTTGATCTGTTAACTTCTTTATTTCTCATGAAAACTGATTAATAGTTCCAGATCCAAGTCGTAATGATTGTAATTTAGTATCTTGTGGTTGAGGTTCTTGCAAATCTTGAATCTATATTTTTCCAAAGTTCTCTAGAGGATTCAGCACCAACAACATAGGGAATAACTGAATCTGAAATAGATGATTGAATCCATAGAATCAAGGTGTTACCATCATCAATCCAACCAGTATATTTAGGGTTAATATTACCTGCATCGAGATCTGTCTGATTGAGGTACTTTGGAGGACAAGTGATTGAACCATCAAGAAGACCTAAAACCTTGTATCTCTTCAGCAATGGTAGAAGTAGATTCTTCCAGGTGATGAAGTTGTCTTATTTAAGTTTGAAACTGGTGATACCAGTTATGTGATTCAATGGAGTTGTTGAAATATGAGTTGTGTATTGATTTAACGCCATTGAAAAAAAACGAAAAATTAAAGAAAAGATGAAACATAATTAAGATTTGGTTTTATAAAATCAGAGATGCGGAAGAGAGAATCTCTGGCCTCATGATACCATAGTTGTTGTTTAACAAAACACATAGATGAATGTTCTTGAAGAACTGTTTTAATGGAGGTTGCAATTACTTGCAGTAATTGTCTTACTTACAAGAACTGAAAACAAGACTACAATTTATTGTAAATAAGGATGCAATAAACAGACAGCAGGCACAGGCGAGCACTCAGGAGCCAATCAAATTAGTGACAGCAGGAGCCAATCAGATAGTGATAGCTAGCAACAGCTGGGTGGAACAGGCTGGCAAGAAGATACACGTAGGCAGTGTAACAGAGGTGTTACTGAGACTAAGTGATATTATTTACATCTGCTGATTGTTTGAGCTCGTACCCTGGAGACCCAACGGCTAAAGCTTTGTACGCTAAAACACTAGACTTAATCCTTAAACCTTCTACTTCTTGGCTCATGGATCCCTTGGATCAGTCTTGCAAGGGTACTTGGCTCATGGAGCCCTTGGATCAGTCTTGCAAGGGTACTATTGGTGCTACAAAGCATGGCAAAAAGATGATCCAACAAATAAGAGGTCTTCTTAGTGTTTTGTCTTTTTCCATTTTTCCAAGTTGAATGGAAAAGCATAGATAAACTCGCATTGCTTATATCAGAGACACCAATCTTGACGAGGTCAGTGGAATTTCTAGTTCATTAAAATAATTCTGCATACATTGCCATATGTCATCAAAACTCTAGACTAATGAAACTAAATTTATAGCTGATTTTCATCCTAATGAGTTAGGAAAAGTAATTACATCATAATGAACCGATCAATTTACCGTATCATTTGGAAATTGTTAGAATTTCAAAAAGAAATGATTTTAACTTTTTCAATAAAGGATGATCTCATCTTTTTTCATTTGTCATGTAAACCCGGCAAAACATTCCAACTCACTGTAAACGTAAGCTGTGAGACGGAAATTTCCAATTGAATGAAGAGTAGAGTTAGCTGGGAGTCCATTTTTGGGTCCTACAATCAAAAAATTACGTGTGAGGGTTGTTTTAATATTGTCTAAATGTTGTATGTACAGAATTCTTGTTGAATGAACCATGTTTGTTTACTCCTGACTCATCTGATTCGTCTGGATCTGAGTGAAATCACCTGAGTCATCTGGATCTGACTCAATATATTTGTTTTGAGTCAGATCTGACTCATCTGACTCAAAAATATGTGAGTCAGGGGTTTGGTCCCATGAGTCAGGGGTATTTTGTTACCTGACTCAAATGGGTCCGAGTCAGGGGTTATGTCTGAGTCAGAGGTCGAGTCAGATCTGACTCAAAATGGAAAACAAACGGGCTGATTGCTGACTCGATCCGAGTCAGGGGTTAACTCAGATCCAGGCGTCGTGTCAAACAAACAGGTTGTAGTAATAAATAAAAAATAATAAAATCGGGACACTTCACAATTAGTAGTCAACTGTCTTAGAGACACTATGGAGTATGGCAACAGTGAGCTGTGATCTGAGTTCGTCATCATTGTTGGACGTGTCTCATTTGATAATCCACGAAAATCTTTTTTCTAAAATCCACCTATGGCCTATATATTATTTTTCTTACCTCTTTTAGTCTAGTACATACTCAAGTATTTCAATTCCAGGTTACCACCAAGCGTCCAAATGGATTCATGTCTTCAGCTCGTCAAACACGTCTGGCTAAACGAAGCAAAAGATCAGAATTTTGTATTTTCACCCTTTTCAATTTATGTTGCTCTTGGTTTGTTAACTTCCGGATCAAATGGAAGAACTTTAAAACAATTGTTGGAGTTCCTCAAGTCCGATAGCCTCGATCATCTTAATTCAGTAAGTTTTCGACTAATTAAATCTGTAGATCAAGCCCGGGTCTGCAGTGAAAGTGACGCTGGAACCAAACTGTCTTTCGTCAACGGTGTTTGGGTCGATAATTCATGTACTCTAAAACCTGCTTTCAAAGATGTTGCTACTTCAATCTATGGAGCTGATGCTGAGGCTGTGGATTTCAAAAATCAGGTTAGACTTCCGATTATTAACTGATTAACTGAAGAATCTTCTTCTATTTTTCTCTGTAATCAAACTCAAATACGAAATGTTCTGCAGGCAAAAGAAGTTACAGCGAAAGTGAATAAATGGTTCGAAAAGGAGACAAATGGACTCATTCAAGATCTCATCCCTGATGATGCAATCAACAAAAATGCAATGCTTGTGCTAGTGAATGCACTCTACTTCAAAGGATCTTGGAAGACAAAATTTGATCCATCAAAAACAATCGACTCAAACTTTTATCTCAGCGACGAAACCTCGTCACCGGTTACGGTCCCTTTCATGACCGACAGCTACGAAGATCATTTTGTTTCTTGTTATCCTGGATTCAAAGTACTTCAACTCCCATACAAACAATTCAATTCTATCAATGTAAGTAACCAGCCAAATGATCAACAAGACAACTTTGCTATGTACATATTTTTACCTGACAGACGAGATGGACTAGGCAATATGATTGAGCAAGTTAGTTCTGATTCGGGTTTCATAGACCTTCATCTCCCAACTAGACGTGTTGAAGTGAGACATCTTAAAATTCCTAAATTTAAGATATCATTTGGGTTTGAGGCTTCCAGAGCTTTTAAAGAAAACATGGATCTAGATTTGATTTTTGATTCTCGTCGAGCAGCGCTGACTGAGATGGTGATGCGCACTAGTCCAAAATCCGAAGATGGATCCAGTATTAACCTTGCTGTTTCAGGAGTTTATCACAAGTGCTTTGTTGAGGTTGATGAAGAAGGAACTGAAGCTGCTGCGGCAACTGCAATTGTTTGTATGCTATTCTCGTTAAACGTATCAGAACCCATAGACTTCATTGCTGATCATCCATTCATGTTTATTATAAGAGACAATGTTAATGGGGTGGTTTTGTTCATGGGTCATGTTCTTAATCCCCTGTTGGCTTGATTTCATGATCAATGTGCAGCCCGATGACCTTAATTTGGTAGATGATGGGGTGCACAAGTTTATGCGTCGGACTCATGTAGTGTTGCTCTTGAGCTACTCAGTTTTGAGCTTGAGCGTGCTTTTCTTGGATTTTATGTTCTTTTTCCTTTCTTGTTGTTGCCTTGTGCCTAAGCCTTCTCGACATTTCCGTTGATGTAATTTGTTTTAATCCGGAAAGAAACTCTTCACTTATAAGTTGAACCTCTTATGATTAATATATAATTTGTCTCTTAACTATCCAGTTCCAACTATAGTTTGGTAAGTGTTAGTAAGAACTTGTTTCTTTGCAGCTGACTCGGCGTCTGAATCTGAGTCAACCCCTGACTCGGACCGAGTCAGCAGTCAGACCGTTTGTTTTCTATTTTGAGTCAGATCTGACTCGACCTCTGACTCAGACATAACCCCTGACTCGGACACATTTGAGTCAGGTAACAAAATACCCCTGACTCATGGGACCAAACCACTGACTCACTTATTTCCGAGTCAGATGAGTCAGATCTGACTCAAAACAAACATATCGACTCAGATCCAGATGAGTCAGGTGATTTCACTCAGATCCAGATGATTCAGATCCAGACGACTCAGATGAGTCAGGAGTAAACAAACATGGTGTAACTCTTGTTCAACGCATGAGGGTAGATCCACCTGCTCACCAAATTGTCCTTTAACATAATAGTCCACGGGTACTTCTCAAAAATGAATGATGATATCCCCGATAATGGAGATGTGTTAAGTGTAGAACTGCTCGATATAGACTTTATAAGAACAATACAACCTACCCTACTTAGAGATCAACACCAAGGGTTATAAAGTGAAATAAAAACGCAAAGTGCACAAACAAAGCGATAAGAGGGGAAAGAGCTAGTAAAAGTAGTTGCTTCAAAAAAGAAAAGAAAAATAGGAAAAGTAGCTTCCTCTGATATATTTTCTTAAAAAACGGCACCTAACTCAGTTGGTCATCCCCGTTTCCCAAAGTTTCATGTGCTCCAGGAGGTCGCAGGTTCGACCTCCCAATGGCGTAATATTGCAGGAATTAACATGGAAGGTAGAGTTAGCTTGTCCCCTTGTGACACAATCTCAGCCCTCCATCTGCTTCGGTTTTCTTGGCTAGGTTACTCATGAGGCTCGCTGATATGCTAGCACGGCAACCCGTTTGATTCATGTAGCAGTACATTGATTCAACTTAATAAAACAGAATTGATTAAGTTAATGTAATATTCTTGGCTAGCTAGTTAGGATTCCAACTTCTAGGTAATGTAATATTCATTGTAAGCAATAAAACGGAATTGATTCAACATACCAATTAAGGCACGGATTATTTTGGTTGTTGTTGTATGTCCACCACGCAGGAACGAGCCCAAACTCTAGGCCCAAGACTTAAATAACTGGTATTGGTACTGGCGTAGGAACGAGCCCAAACTCTAGGCACAAGCCTTAAATAACTGGTATTGGTATAATATAATTTTTTGCTCGCTCGTGCCCGCCCACTCGTATAGGTAAACTAAGACATTTAGTATGGTAACCAAGGCATTTAGTATATATGGAGGACGTCCACTTTTAGTATACCCAATGTGGGGTTAAAGGCTCCCTTTCATTCCCTCAAAGAGAAATGAGTAAGTAAATTTTGTGAAAAATAGGTCATAAGTTCAAATCCAAATTAAGACCATACATAGATATACGAAAACTCATTTTTATCCAGCAATTCCCCACATTTTTTTTATCCAGCGAGACCATTAAAAAAATAATCAAAATGAATGAAGTATTGATAAAAATTAGAAATCGGAAAGCGAGAAGTACCACCATAGGTAAGAGATGCCCATGAGGTCTTGAACCATGAACAACAAGAAAACTTGATGAACAGTGAACGCGATATCTTGACTACCATGGTTTGGTGTAATTCGTGATAAAAACCACGCATGATATCTCTCTAGGTGCTGCCAAGTTCGTGCCACGTTTCTCAGAATGGAATCAACTCCATTCTCATAGGAAACTGCCCACTTCCTCATTCATACAGGTGAGTTCCATCAAGAGTGCTTACTACTACACCCCCACTTCAATCTTTAATTGAAACTATAGAAATCATTAAGGCTTATTTAAAAGTCTTCATCCATATGAAGTCATACTATCACGTCTACACCACAGTGAAGGGACAGAGAATGTAATTCCCTAATAGTGTTTACCTTTAACCACTACAAATTAGTCATCTCATTCGAAACATTGATCTTGGGATCTCCAATCAGCAAGGTTGAGGATCCTTCATGCCAAGTTTATTTAATAAGCTTAAGCACCATCCCCCTTGATGCATTTCTAACTATCTCTTTGGACAAGACATTTGTCAGATGGTCCGCGATATTCTCTTTAGACCTTACAAAATCAATGGAAATAGTGATAGTTGAGAATAGTTGTTTTTCGGTATTATGTTTTCTACGAATGTGTATAGACTTCCCATTATAATTGTTTTAGCATTAGGTAATGCAGCTTAACTATCACAATATATAGATATAGCTGGCACATGCCTATGCGAGAGAGGCATTCCTTCTAAAAAAAACATCTTAGCCGTGCGGCTTTCTTCTTTATCTAATACAATAAACTATGATTCCATACTGGATCGAGCAATACATGTCAGTTTAGAAATCTTATAAGAAACAGAACCAACGGATAGAATGAAAAAATTTCCACTTGTAGATTTAGACCCCTTTGAGTCTAATATCCAGATGGCATCACAAAGTCCCTCAAGGACAGTAGGGTACCTCTCATAATTCAAACAAAAGGTCAAAGTGCACTTCAAATACCTCAATACTCTAAAAAGTGCATCCAAATGCTCCTACCGTGGATTAAAGGTATACTTACTTAACCTAATCACAGCATAGGGAACGTCTGGTCCCGTACAGTTCGTCAAATACATGAGATTGGATATCACTCTTGAGCATTCAAGTTTTGATACTCCATTTGTTCTTCTTGAGTTTATAAGAAGAATTGTATGGAGTACAAGCATGCTTACAATCAAACTAATTTTATCTCTTAAGCACATACTCAACATAATGAGATTGACTCACATAAGCAGAGCCGAAGTATTTCATGTCAAAGTTCTCATTCAGCATGTTTTAGTTGAATTAATTACATTTATGTTTGTATTAAGTGTAAGCATATCATTAACAAATAAGCACACAATCACATATGCATCCTTAACAATTTTAGTATAAACACACTTGTCAGATTCATTAACTTTTTAACCACTAGTAATCATCACATGATTAAATTTTTCATGCCACTGTTTAGATGCTTGTTTCTAACCAAACAAAGGCTTGTTCCAATTTACAAACTTTGTCTTCACAACCTTTCACTACAGAACCCTCAGGTTGGTCCATGTAAATTTCTTCATCAAATTCACCAAAAAGTTGTCTTAACATTCCTCAGATATATCTCTAATTTGTGAACATCATCAATATCATTAACATCCTAATGGAAGTAATTCTCATCACAAGTGAGTAAGTATCAAAGAAATATACATCTTTTTTCCGTCTATAGATTTTATCTACCAACCTAGCCTTATATTTTTTCCATGATTCCATCTACTCTACGTTGCCTCTGACCCATTTACAACCAATGGCTTTACTCCTTGTAGGTAAACTTTCAAGCTCCCAATTTTTTTTTGTTGGATTGAATCCATTTCACTGATTGAACTTCTCTCCAGAATGGGGCTTCAGAAGATGTCATGGATTCTCTATAAGTCAGTGGCTCAGACTCGGCTAGGAAAGTTATGAAGTCAAATCCATAATAAGTTTCAGTTCAAATTCTTTTACTTCTCCTAGGCTCAAAATCTACTTCGTATAACTCTAAAGGTAAAGTATGACTGGTTGAAGGGAAATCTAGGGGATCAACACATCTTTTACGAGAGTCATCTTTCAACTGAGAAATATCTTCAAACTAAATTTGGGTATACTGCCTACGCTAGCCAGTTTATGCATTGACATAAAGTTTACATGTCCAAGTCTACCATGCCAAACATTTAAATACACATAAAAGTAAGCAGAAGAATCAATCGTGTTCATTTCATCATAAATAACATTCAACAAATACAGATCCTCAATCTTATAACCTTTGCGTAGAAAATCATTGCCCTTAGTTACAACAAGTTTACCAGATTCAATAAAAATTTCATCATGTATCATCCAAAACAGAACAAGAGACAAGAATCTTGCAGAAGTTGGAAAAATGAAGAACTTCATTCAATGTGAGAGTCTTTCCAGATGTGGGCTTCAGCTCAATCAATCTGTTTCCTGAAATCTCGATTACATATTAGTTACCTATATAGAGTTTCTCGTCATCCCTTACCCTATCATAAGAGGTGAACATATATTTTTTTCCACAGACATGCTTGGTGGCTCTATAAACCACCCACCAGTCTCTCACATTGGTCACTGAGTTGACTTCTGATGCCATTCCACTGAACTCATTCTTTTTGTTTTCCTCATTAATGAAATCTTGTGTCGTGTTATTTGCTTTACTTATGCATTATTCAGCTTGTCTTTATAATCAAATAAATAATTAAAGTAAATACACTTGTATGTTAATGGTCAATTTGTACGATCCCCTTTGTCAGTTCATCCTGAACTAACCTTGTTCCAAGTGGACACCTTGTTGAAATAATATTTTAGTGATTGTTGCTTAAAAAAGATTATACAAGGTGGGTGTTGAATAGGTTGTATACCGAAAACAATGTGGTGTACTTAGTACCCTCATATTTCGAATGTGGATTCGATATAGGTATGGGTTTTTGAGTTATATGATATAGATATATAAGTAATTGAGATACCCGGTAAATATATCAAGTATATATGAAATACTGATAGTTCATCCGGGTGAAAACCACACTAGCATTATCTTTCTTTCTATTGAGGTGTTTGCGTAGTTTATAATTTACTGTCATATGGCCAAGAATTTCAGTGATGCTGGATTTAGGTTTTCGAAACATACCTTTCTAGTGACACGCTTAGAGTTGTGTTTTATATTCTCACCTTTTTCAGCTTTTGAAGATTTATGTTTAGTCACATGAGCCTTATTAGCCACGTTCCTTGCATATAATACACTCTTGTCCTTGGTGCATAATAATTCTTCTACTTGAATCTTCTAACCAAATTCAACCATATTGGCCTCACCAGTTTCATGCCTCAATCTTCGTTTGTACTCTGACCAACAAGACAATAATTTCTCAATTGCAGCAGGCACTTAAAACGTTTCAGCAATCACCATACCTTCAGCAAGAATTTCATTGATAATACGTTGAAGTTAAAGGAATTGATCAACCATAGATTTATCATTAGACATTTTAACCCAAAGAACCTAGCTGCCAAAAATTTCTTGCTTCCAGCAGTTTCAGTTCGGTACTTTGCCTCTAATGCAGCCCACAAATCATAAGCAGTAAAGTTCTCCTTTGTATTGCAAAAATCATACAACGCATCCTCTAAGAAATTCAGAATATGATTTTTATCCATATAATTCTTCCTAATGCAATCACACGTCCATCGTCATTCAAACCCTCATCAAAAAAAAATTCAGTACAAATTTATCTAGCATATGATAACTCATAAAAGTGAAAATTTTGATTGTCATCTTTTGAAATCCTTCCCATTAAATTTTTCTGGTTTTTCAACATCTTTTTTCCCATTGTTACATAAATATTATTGTGTTAAGATTGTTGGATCTAGTAACAATGAAAAAACAAAAGTTAGATGAAACTAGCAGTACTGAAAAACAACTCACTGAAATTGAACACACAATTGCGATAAGTTCATAACTCATATGATATTATTGTCAATTCCATACTTGTTTTAGCTATAATTCTTACATGTATTCTTTTTATTACTTTTGTTTTCTCTTATTTGTCCATATTAGGTGAATTATCCAAAAAGGACATAAAAAGTGCTAAAAAGAGCTAATAAGAGAAGTACTCCAAGTATTCAAGTGCCTAAGTCGAAGAGAAGTGGAAGAAGTGCGACGAAACGGAGTAACAATGCTCAAAATCAAGAGACGGTCCAAAGACCAAGCTTAATGATGTGATTTCAATGATGTTGTAGTGATTGTTCGTTCAAGACTTGTGAAAGCAATAGATTTGTGACTTAACGAAACTTAAGAATAAACAAAATTTAACTCAAAATTTGATTTCAATATATTAAAAATAACCAAGACACTGATTACACTATTACACATGAATGAATGATGGTAAATAATCCAAAACTCTAATTATCTTTTAAGTCCCTTATTTCTTAACCTGGACAAATTGGGGTATACCCAAATTAATTGGGGTATACCAATTTTAAACTAACCAAGGTAGTGTGTTAAGGGGTGTCTAAAAGATGTTAAAAGACCAAATTATCCTTACTATTTTCAGCCAAAGTTAAACCTTGCCGACTAAAACTAAAACCTAAAACCTATCAAAACAATTTTCAAAATCTCTTTAAAACTCTAAATGATGAAATAAAAAAAATAAAAAAAGCATACGGGGTTTTGAGATGTGAAAAATACTAGAACCCCCTACTATATGGGTTCAACATATAGAAGCCCCACTAAATGGATCATACATTGTCAACTCCATACTTTCTGAAAATGATATTGCTAGGCCCAATATATCAAATTTTCTTCAGATCTGGCCCATAATTAATTATTACGAATTTTAATAATGACAACACTACCCTTTAGTATATATACAAGAGGAATATTAGAATACATTTTCGTTTTTTTATTTTCTTTCTCTCTCATATTTATTTCTCTCTCTGATGTAGAAAAATAGTTTCTAGGGTTTCTGAGATTCATTTTTCTTCGTCTTCATCCAAATCTTTGACTGCAACAACAACGATCGATTGAATCTTCTCCTTCTATGCCTCTGTAATTTCAGTTATGTCAAAGATCGATTGCATCTGATCAAAAGATAGATCTTTTGGAAGATGAAGATGATTTGTTTAATGCGATAATTAACCAAAGAAGATTAATCCTACATCTGAAGATTCATCTACGGAGTCAAATCGACGTGCAAATATGCTTCATTTTTCATTATCTCTTAATTCAATTGAAGTTATATGTTATTGATTTTGAATTTTTTTCTCTCGAAATCTTCGAAGTTATGATTTCAACTGAATTTTATCTATGAACTCATGATCAAAGTTCAGATCTGTTATAGTTTAATCTTTTTAGCTTTTTAAGATGAAAATATTGAAAGATATTATAAATTTTTTCTAGGTTTCCTTACTGAATATCAATCGATCCGTTTATCTTAAAAACTTGACTGAAAATCGGTGTTCAGATTCGAAATCAGCGAACCATCATCTCTATTACCCATGTATTTGTTATGAATTTTATAAACTTTAATTGAATTTCTTAATCTTGTGTATTTTACTTATGATTCTATGTAGTTTGATGTATCTCTGTCAATGAAATCGAATTTGTTACACTAGTATTATTTATTGGAAATTAGTGGTGGTGATATGGTTGGTTGTAAATGAAATTTGCAGAAGAATGGAGTGAAGATATGATGGTGACTGAGACAAAAATGCAGGCTAGCATTGGATTTGAATGGATATGTTATTGTGAGTTATAGATGGAGATGTGGTTGTGCTATTTGTGGATTGGATGTAATGTTGCAGGTAAGGAGGAGAAAGCTTTCAGCTGAGATACATCATATGTTGTAAGTGTCACTTTATCTTATTTATTGAGTATCTCTATGTGATATCCCTGTTTCTCGCGCCGATGAAGATAATTTATATGCTCTGAGTACACAAGCAAATGGATGTGTAATTGGAGATTACACAAGACATATGGATGTGTACCTGGAGATTACACAAGCCATATGCATGTGTAACTTCCGTTTACACAAGCCATTACATGTGTACCTGCTAAGCACCATAAACCTAACTGTTTCAGTTAGCGTGTTCATCTTGAGTAGCATTTTTTTATCTTTGTGTTAGTGAAATTCTTTGTATGAAGGATCTCCTCTGGTTAATAAGTAGCAATGGTGGTATAGGTGATGGTTTTGGAGACGGTGGTGGTGTTGGAGTTGGAGCTAAGGAGTGAATGTTGGAGGTATGGTATAGGTGTAAGATTAGGTGGTCGGCGGAATTGCTGAGTGTCGAATTTACTTTGTTGAGTCTATAACTCTGTAGCCACTCCTGAGGTGAGGATATGCCTTTGTTGTATACTTTTTGCAGTTAAATTTTGATGGAAACTATGCCGCCAAGGGTTTCTGGTGCGCATTGTATGTTGCATACATGTTTTGATTTCCGTTTGCGAGATTGATGAATATGTTTTATTTTGTTTACAGGTTAGAGATAGTATGTGGTTTGCTGTAGTGGTCTTGTTGGAGCCAGATAAACAAGTTGTTGGCAGGTACACAAGCTAAGCAGATGTGTATCTATAAGTTACACATGCTAATTATATGTGTATCTACTAGTTACACATGCTAATTAGATATATAACTTATAGATACACATGCTTATACGATTGAGTTACTTTTTCGTACATTGTCCATTTTCATTTTTCATTGTTTTCTTTATTAAAGTACTGGATTGTTTTCCTTGTTGAAGCATTGGAACGCTGATTTCAGTTTATGCTACAGTTAATTTGAGGTCTTTAGATTCTTTAGATGTGTATATTAATTCATTTCATGCAGTAGAGTTTTCCTACGTATGAACTTTGTCCAAGTTATTTTAGTTTCTTTACTTCTTTTAATTTCCTTAGCATACAAAATGTTTTTTTTACATTAATGAATGCAGTTGATTGAATGAATGCCTGAACCTGATATCATACATGAAGTATTGCAGTTGAGTTTTTCTTATCATACTTCATGTTTAGGTTTGATATGTGTAACTTTTAGTTATTCAGTTATAGGTTTAAGTTCTCATAATCCAACTGAGCTTTTTTGTTGTTTAATTTTTTTTCCAGGTAACTTTTTGTGCTAAAATTGGTAAAGCAAATAAGAACGCAAGGTGTTAGGTTCAAGATACTGCAGCAAAATTATGGGAGATAAAAAATAACTCCAAGAACTTTGATTCTCTTCTCAATTCTCAACATTCTGTGAGCATCTATAACTCTTAGTTACATTGAGAATATGCATGTGTAACTCTTAGTTACACTAGGAAAATGCATGTGTAACTAACAATTATACTAGGAAGATGTTGATGATTTTGCTAGATTCGGTGTGAAATCTAATGAGATTGTGGGGAAAAAAGGAAGAAGAAGTAGAAGTAGAACCAGAACTATGAGTAGTGGTTGTTTCTGGTGCTGAATTCCTTCCATCTGTCTTCTTTCGTTGCTTTTAGATTCGGATCTTGTATTGTCTGGTACTGACTACTGTGTTGCAATTTTCAGCGTGATGCATTGTTTCATAAGAAGCATGGGATTCATATTTCTGGGAATAGTGTTTCGTTGCCACCTCAGAGGTAAAAGCTCAACCCTTTTGACTTAATCATTTGTCCTTCATATGAGATAATAATTCTTGAAAACCACATTTTAGATCTCAGTTACATGCCTCGGACAAGGTATAATAATGATGCATTGTCTCCAGATTACAGAATGGTTGGACAAGTAGTAGCTTTTGCTATGTCACCTTCATGTGAGCCTATTTGATATTTTAATAGCAAACCACCATTATGTAGAAAGAATTGCTCCCTGAGTTGTTTTTCTTCTTGTTTTAATCCCATCCCATGTATATCTTTGTAGTTCATCGCATGTATATTTGCTTGTCAAAAAGTAGGATAATACTGTTTATTTAGACTGATTAGATACATGTGTAACTCTTAATTACACAAGGGAGACGCATGTGTAACTATTAGTTACACATGCTAATTAGATGTGTAGCTACCAGTTACACATGCCAACTAGATGTGTAGTTTCTAGTTACACTTGCTAATTAATGGGATATAAAGGTTGTGAATGTGTAACTCTCATTGTACCAGTCAGACACATGTGTAAATCCTAGTCACACTAATGAGACACATGTGTAACTCCAAGTTACACTAGTCATATGCATGTGTAACTCCTAATTACTCTTGTAGTTGTTCTATAATATTATTTCATTCTTTTTGTTCATCCAATCTAATTTCATGGATGTTTATTTTGTTACAGATATGGAAGCATTTTGTAATGAGGAAGACAAGAAGGGAAGGAACAATCTCAATTAGAGGATTTCGCGGCTCATTTATAAGATTTCGTTTTACATATTTAGTGTTCTTACTCGTTTATTGTATTTAATAACAGCCAATTAATAGATAAACAGAAAATTTATTATAAATGAATATTAAAGCAATACATATCTTTTATATATATTTTTTTCTTCTGATGTGTAATTGTTGGCTATACATGCCATATGCATGTGTAACTTGTGGATACACATGTCATATGCATGTGTAACTTCTTATTACACATGCCATGTGTAACTTTGGGATACACATGCCATATGCATGTGTAACTTCTCGTTACACACTTTTGAATACATAACATGAATGTGTAATTTTTATGCATGTGTAACTTCCGGATACACTTGCAATATGCATGTGGTCGGAGGTGGTGGTCGGCGGGGACGGTTGGTCGGTGGTGGTCGGAGGTGGTTGGTGGTGGTCGGAGGCGGTGGCGGTGGTTGGTGGCGGTGGTGGTCGGGAGCGGTGGTGGCCAGAGGTGGTCGGAGGTGGTTGGTGATGGTCGGAGGCGGTGGTGGTCGGAGGTGGTTGGTGGCGGTGGTTTTCGGAGGTGGCTGGTGGTGGCTGTGGTGGTCGGAAGTGGTGGGAATATCATCACATTATATTTTAATAATTTTGGGCCTAAATTTAAATTTTGCTTAATTATGGGATTGACAATATGCATAAGGGTATCAATGTCTTTTAATAACTCGGGGCCTAGATTTAAACTTCTTTTAACTAGGGGCCTCATATTATGGGTTATCCATGGGTTGGCCCTCAGCCTAACTTTCCCTTTTGAGATTGGGTATGATTTTGTACTCAATCTCAAAACTCTTGTGATTCAACATTTTTACCAAAAGTCGGCAGAGTATTTTGTATTTTTTGCAGACCTTGTCGACTAGTATTAGTCGGCAAGGTAATTTTTTATCGACCTTGCCGACTGGTATTAGTCGTTATCTTCCTAGCTTGAATACCGTGACGAATTTTCATCTCTGAGATTAGCATTTACAGGGTCGGAACGGTATTCATCCTTATACCTTGCCAACTATAGTTTAGTCGGCATGTGAAATTAATACCTTGCCGACTAATCATGCATTTGTAACACCTTTCTCCGTATGTCAAAAATCGTACAGTCGGCAGGGTATTTTTTTGTCGACCTTGCCGACTATAAGTTATCCGGAAAGGTAAGAAATCAATAAGATGCCGACTAGTGAAGCATTTACAACAGTCTCTTTTGTGTCTAAAATAATACAGCCGACACTGTTTTTTAGAAACAAGCGTGCCGGCCAATGTTAGTCGGCAGGGTCTTCATTCATCGACCTTGCCGACTTTTCATACTTTCAGAACTGAAAGTGTTGATTTCTTCTCTAATTTTGAGTATAATTTCATACAACAGCTTTGCAATCCCCTTTTAAGAAGTGTTTGGGTAGTGTGCTTTCATTTCCGTTGCAAAAGATATTCTCAAAAAAAAAATATTTTCATCAAAAATCTTCCCACATAAGTTCAATCAAAAACAAAATTTCATAACTTAAATTCATAAGTTTTAATCTACTCAATTAATTAACCTAAACTCAATTAATTAACCTTATTAGATATTTTTAGTATTAATTAAACAAGGGTATATTAGCCATTAAGAAAATACATGGTTAAGGGATGTCTTGTTTTACTTCAAAATAACCTAAGTTTTGTCTCATTAGGTATACCCCAATTAATTTGAGTATAGCCCAATCTCGCCAGGTTTCTTAATTCACAAATAATCAGGCATATTCTCAAATATTAATTGTATTCCCTAAGCATAGATTATCAATTGACTAAACAAAGTATAACCTATCAAATTGAATCAAAAATAATTAAGAAAATCATGCAAACAATTTAGAACTCAACAAAAGCAGTAATTGAGTGAATTATAAATTATAAATTAGAGAAAATAAAATAATTACCTCATTGCCTTGGTTGTGGGAGAATTAGCTCATCATCATGTTGGAAACACGCTCAAAATCCATTTCTATTGCTCAAAGTGTGTTCACGATAATGAAATTGGGAGAAAATAATAAAAACCGGGTTTGTAACACTTATTTAGTTACAAACGCAATTGTTACAGAGAACGATAAAGCAGAAGTGTCACTATTGTTGTAGCACTACGATCCCCTTACGCTGTGTCGTTGTCGCTATTGATGAACGACGGGTGTATTGCATCTTATGTTCTTCGTGTTCTTTTTCAGCAGCAGCAATGGAAGTTCTGTGCAACTTGCTTTTTCTGGTTCTATGATTGCTCTAAAGTCTCCCAAACTCTCTCCAATCACTTCATAACCCTCCTACAACTCCTCAGCACTCTATATATACTCGCTCAAAATCATTGTAGTAACTCCGGAATAATTCCAATTACTCTTCTAGACACGGGAAAATATTCTTTCCTTTTTCTTCTCCTGCACGCGTCTTACAGCTGCAAACTCTCCTTATTTATCTCTGCCACGATCCAAACTGTTGCTCGAGTCAACAAACATGTGCAGAACTCGTTCAAACTCATGCAATCTCGTGAAATACCTCTCTCGTGAACGTGTTGCTCTGTTTTCTTATCTCGGATTATCCAGCCAAAACTAGTCGAACAAAAGGGACATGCCAACCCTTTTTAGCCAAAAGGAACAAACCCAATCAAATTTAGCCGTTGGATCTCCTTAAATCCATTCCAAAAAGTGAACCCTAATGTTGTCATAACCTGTGAGCTTTTCCCACCAAAACTGAAAATTCAAACAAAGAGGATGAGAGTGTCACTTATCCAGTTGCTTGGGTGCGAATATCAGGTGGTGCCCTTATCAATTGAGGTGTCCCTTATCCAAAGTAGGAGTCCGTTCATCAAATGTTCTTCGGGGGTGCTCCGAGTAATTTTTCGAGCCGATTTTTCCAAAAATACATATAAACACACTATTAATACAAAAATCGAGTTCTAATGATACATTCATTGAGGAAAATTCATACACAAAAAAAAACGTGTTAATCAAATACCCCCAAAATTATTTTGCTAGTCCTCGAGCAAATCTAATCTAAAAAATAAAAATCTAACTCACTGTCGCAGGCATCGCGATTTCATTTAGCACGTGCAACAAGCCTTTGAACCCCTAGGTGGCTCTAGTGGCCGATTTATAGTCTCCGAAGGGTTTACAATACGTGTACCCACAAAACCTTATACTCCAAACCCTAGCTACCTATGCATAACCTAGGAGTAGCACTAAAGAACCTCCTTGGTTGACATACTCTCATTGACTACAGGAGGAAGTACCCTGATGCGAATTCCGATAGTTGTACACGAGTTTGCACTCAAACATACTAAAATTCATATATAAGTGACAGAGCTCTACTCAGATAGTCGCACTATGGACATTAATATCGGGGTCAAACCAATCACATGAATAGAACAAGAATATGTATATAGATAAAAATGTAGATGGTTTTAGATATTGACTAAGGTGAACGGTGTTTTCCATATCTGTCTGAAGGCAACTGCCAAGACGAACCTATCATAATGGACTAAGATACCGGTATGACTAATATCAACACAACTGGCATATAAAAGGAAACCAGTGGTCGATAATCCTAACTCTAAATCAACTCAACTGGCACATACAAGGGAACCAGTGGTCGATTTTATTGGATTTATTCTAGTTGGTCTTATGGTCTGGTCTCTTTCTTTTTTTTCTCTTTTTTTTTCTCTTTTTTTTTGGTAACTCAATCACTCTATTTCACCCTAATAGTGGTAACAATTTGATGCATGTTCCCACCAAATCACTTAGAGAAACATATTTAAAATAAATAAAAGAAAAAAGAAGGTGAAAACGACTCAACGAGATATGGCGAAACTACCATGTTATTTCTAACACCTGAGCCCTGTGCTTTTATGAATAGACTCTACAACCAAGACGTTTCCATCTTACATGCTTTTATGGTTCCTCAACTCCTACAACCAAGATGCTTCCATCCACTTAGATGGGTTAGTGCTATCCTAAATTGGTACAAATTTCTAGGCTTCAGAGTTTACTTATTGCAACTAAAAACTAACAAAAGTTTCTTCTCCACCTCCAAACTTAAATCTAACATTGTCCTTAATGTTTCTAATGAAAGAGCAATACCAAATGTATAGTAACACGAGAAAAAATTAAGGAGTGAAGTCGGAAAGATAGTACTTGGGTAAAGCATAACAATCCTTCTATGGAGATTAAGGAAGAAAATAATATACAACATACAAACCGCCTCGATGGTCAATCAAGGGTAAACAGGGTCCTCCAGAGGGACCTCTCAACATCACTTGTAAGCAAGGGCTCTAAAAAGGGTTTCAATCTCTGGAAATTAACCTTCGAAGAACTACTATTGAAAAGGCGAGGGTACCCAAATATGCCTCAAGCTAAAACTTTTACTACCTATAATTCCTTTCTCCGAAAGTGATTGTCTATGGAATGAGTCGAGACAATGCAACAGATCAGTTCACACTTCGTGTGATCGTCTATTGATACGAGATCGAGACAATACAACAACGAAGTATGTTTACTTGATAAAAGGTTCGGACTTAACTAAACACAATAGGATTACTAGCAAGTAAATAGGAATTAACGTTAGTGTAATTTACTTTAAATTATAATAACAACAATTATAATTGCGGAAAATAAAAGTAAATGACACAGCAAGATTTTGTTAACGAGGAAACCGCAAATGCAGAAAAACCCCGGGACCTTGTCCAGAATTGAATACTCTCAGGATTAAGCCGCTATAAAAAATTAAACCAACTTCGTATAGTTGAGACCAAGTAACTAAACATATAGTTCACCTAGTTACGTCTGTTTTCGCACGCCTCCAACTAATGAATAAGTCACGTACTTGGAACAATTCCTTTGGTTCGTATTCCAAACAGTAAAGGAATAACAAATCTGTTTGGTAGCAACTCTCTTCAACCAAGTGATATGAGTTCGACAAAGGCTCTTCTGTTTATCTCAGTAAACTCCTTCGTCGGGGTCTTAGATCTATCTTATTCTCAACTACCGAAGTAATTGTTAAGATTTTGAAATCGATATTTTTAATCACAAAGAATTGTATTAATACCGATCTACACAACTAATCAATCTAATTTACCGCAAGGATAAACCGATTATAGTTGGATCCTCTATACCGAAACAAGTATTGTGCACACCAAAGATTATGAACCCCAAATCAGAAATCTTCAATATCTTCTTTGTCTTCAAATCTTCTTAGATCTTCAATAAACACCTGCACACAACAACTTGAATCTCTTGTGATAAATCACGCACAGAACGGAGTCTGTTAACAATGGATTATCACAAGACGTATTTAGATCTACAAACAGTCTAAAGAACCCTGTCTAAACTTCGATCTATTTTTAGTGAATCTTATATCAGAAGAGAATATTCTCAAGCATAAACAAACTAGGTGCAATCAAAGTTCAACTGCCGTTAGTCAATCAAATCAATCGAAAACACAAGATAAACCGTAATTATCTAGTTTCCCACTAGCGGTACTAATAGAGCTTCTCAATCCCAAAGAAGACTTTAAACTGAGCGACCGTAAAGGTTTCGCCTAATTAGGTTACTCTCCACTCATAATAGGCGGCTTCACCAGTAACAACGCAACCGAGGAAGTTTGATGTCACGAAGGATTGGTTTTCCAGAAATGCAAACTTCAAGTATTTATAGACAATGAAGTTTGGACACCAAGGAATTTCCAAAATCGAAAATATTCTCAAGATGTGCAATATATTCCAAATTTGGTTTCCATAATTCTTGGAAATGCTCTATCCAAAATATTGACCTAAAATTTCTTTGGAAAATCTTCGACTAGTAAATGCACACTACTAATTCTCATTTTCCAAGAATAAAATTAAAAACCTTAAATTAAATATTCTTAACTTATTTATCTTTCGATCCGGGATTTTTTTCCTTTATCTACTAAGGAATAACTTTGAACAATAAAAGATAAACATTATTGCACGTGTTCAAAGTATGTCGACATCCTTACTTTGTAAGTCGTCTTTCATACTTACAACCTTGAAACCGATTTTCCGAACTTCCAAACAAGTTTAGAATTGGTTCATCTGACTTTCAAGAACTATGAGATTGATAAGGAACACTCAATCACAAATCATGGGTTTAACGGTTCTACCTCCATGTGAGTATTGTGCATAGTCACACTAGCTTTCCAAAATTCAGTTGACTAGGTACTAGGATCGGTTCCCCACATATATATAGTATCAAACTTGTACGTGTTTCACATGTCCATAGGATCGGTTCCCCTTTGCCTAAAAACGTGTTGCACATGTCCATAGGATCGGTTCCCCTTTCTGCTAAAAACTTGTTGCACCGCATACAAGGATCGATTCCCGTTTGTGATGTGTTGCACCTCTTACTAGGACCGGTTCCACTTTACCCAGAGTCGGTCATACACAAAATCACAAACTCAATCATACCATCTCAGGTGATTACTTAAGATCGATTTCATTAATAAAATTCATACCAACATAAGTCAGCCCTTTGTGAATAGTTTTACCAAGAATATAAACAAGTCATGAGCGCGGTTATACTAATCACACATATTGGTTGTTCACAAGATATGCAATGAATAACAATACCAATAACGCCTGGCGATTTCCTTTTCGATTCACAAAACAAGTTCATGAATTTACTTCCTTAAAGCACATGTAAAAACATTGTTTCCTGGGATGAAATCCTCACCTCATACCCATACATAATCACAATAGCATTCAAACGATTATGTCGATGTCTTATCTGCAAAGTTTGGTTAAGCAATAAACCTCGTATTGTATTCCTTAATACTATGTCTATCTAGAGTGTTCATGCTTTGTAGTTTTATTTTCAATATGCACGACTTGAAGATACGTTTGGGAATGAAACATTTCAAGTGAAATATCACTAACCTCAAGTGGAAGGATGATGTTGTCGTTGTAGCTTCTTACTTCTTCACTTTTTCAAGTCTTCGCAATATTTGTAATGTCTCATATCCTAATACTTTCAAGATAACCTATACGAAGTTGACTCTAGTACATAATCAAGCGACTCTTTAAATGAGCTTTGATTTACTAAAATATGACAACAAAACTTGACATACCAATGCTCGGTGTGTTCAACCGAGATAGATCTAACAACTACCATCTGGCGTCTCGATCTCAACAGCTCCATGAGGAAAGACAATGCGAACAATAAAAGGACCTGTCCACTAAGAACGTAACTTCCCAGGGAAAAGATGCAAGCGGGTATCATACATAAGAACTTTTTGACCTGGATAGAATGACTTTCTTAAAATATTTTTATCATGCACAAGTTTTATTTTGTTCTTATACTCCTTAGCACTATCGTATGCATCTCTACGAATCTCTTACAACTCATTGAGCTGGAGTTCCTGCCTTGTCAAGTGAAAAATTTATCTGCTTAACAGCCCAATATGCTCTATGTTCTAACTCAACAGGTAAGTGACATGCCTTTCCATACAAAAGTGGATAAGGTGACATTCCAATGGGTGTCTTAAATGCAGTACGTTAAGCTCATAAGGCATCAGTGAGCCTAGACTACCAGTCTATCCGATTAGGATTAACTGTTTTCTCTAATATATGTTTTATCTCCCTATTGGAAACCTCTAATTGACCACTAGTCTGTTGGTAGGCTCGAAAACCTACAATAATATTACTGCAACTGCACAGCGTCTAACTTGTAAATAATGGCAAGTACAAGTCGTTCCCACAAGGAATGTGAAATACCACTACTAAGTAATACCAAGAATAACTAATCAACAATATGATTTTTTTAAGAGTTTTCAAAAATTCAGACAAAATGAAATAATAAATAAATTTAACGATAAAAAGAATGATAGAAGGTTGTTAGGATTTTCGGTTTCCACCAATTAATTATGCAAACTCTACTAATCTTTAAAAACCTATTCCATGCATTTTCAAATATTGTTTCTCCGCTGTAATTTTCTTCGCTTCAAGGGTAGTGATTCTAAAGCATTACCTATCAATCCTAAAGCATATCACGTCAAGGGATTTAACCAAAGCACGCCATATCAATTGAAAAGCATAAATAATCAATGAAATCACATGAACAATAAAATACCAAGCTATATGAAGAAAAACTACTAGTCATTCAAATCATTATTGAGCATATAAATATAGAGTTTACACAATTTATTGGTTTCTACCTAAACCCTAACATAACACTAGCTAGAAATGGCTTTCTCAAAATCCATAAACATATTAAAATTAAACTCTAGCTAGTGAAAAATGAAGAATCGAAAACAAAAATTCAAAACCCTTCTCTACTTACGGCCCTGTGGCCGGGCTCTCCTCTCAAATAGTCGACACCCCTTCTTATAACCTTCCCTTTCTTATATTTCATTAATCAAAGAATCAAAATAAATTATTCTATGAGAATATCTTGCATGCAAGTTGATGTCGTCATCAGTATCTTTCCCAAATAGTATTGCAACCTCGTTCTTCCAATGAAATAATAATCTCTCCTTATCTCCGAAATCTCCCAAATGAAGAAAGAGTTACTTTATTTCCAAAATATCTCATGTGTAAATATTCCTCAATTAATTCTTCACATGGCAAATAAATTATCTTTCCTGGTGGAATATATTTGTAATAAAGTAAGAAAGATAAAATACTCCCATTTTCAGTTTGCATGTGCCAACCCCACTTTGATTTAAATTCATTTGCTGCGTTTGTGCCTCGCCTATGAAACAATTTTATGCTGCTGATATATATGGAGATACCATGCCAGCTACATTTTGTCATTTTTTTCATTGTAGTTGTTGATATATGGAAATACCAGGCCAACCTCATTTCATCATTGTGGTTGTTGATATATGGAAATACCAAGTCAACCCCATTTCATAATTGTGGTTGCTGATACATGGAAATACCAGGCCAACCCGGATGTTAATACATGGAAATACGAGGCCAACATAATAAGTGCTGCTGATATATAGAAATACCAGGCCAGCATAATTGATCATTGTGCTTGCTGATACATGGAAATACCAGGCCAACCAAATTTGATCATTGTGGTTGATGATATATGGAAGTACCAGGCCAACCACATTTTTCCATTTTCGTCGCAAACACCATTAAGTCTCACATTTTGTTGTTTATTCACTGGATGATCGAATTCACTTGTACTTTATACAAAAGCATTAAAATAGTATTAGTAACTAAAACATTGTATCATATCTAATATAAATATGGGTATAAAATGTAGCATATCCATGCTTATCATTTGTGTACCATATTTCTTCATCAAAAGCCTAAAAGGTCCATTACAAAAATGAGACCCTCCATCACTAGTTATAGCTCCCGGTGTACCAAAACGTGTAAGTTTATTATCTTTCAAGAACTCAATCACAACCCTATGATAATTGGTTTTACACGCAACCTCCTCAATCCACTTAGAGACATAGTCTACAGCGACAAGGATATATAGGTTACCAAAAGAATTAGGAAATTGACCCATAAAGTCAATACCCCACACATCAAAGACCTCAACAACTAAAATAGAGTTCAAGGGCATCATGTTGCTACGGGAAATGGTTCCTAATTTCTGGCAACGCTCACAAGTAACACAATAAATGTGGGAGTCTTTGGACAACGAAGGCCAATAGAATCCACACTGCAATATCTTAGCAGTAGTCTTCTTAGCACTAAAGTGACCCCCACAAGCATGATCATGAAAAAAGGAAATAATACTGGACTGGTCACTTTCAGGTATACATCTCCTAATAATCTTGTCAGGACAATACTTAAACAAATAAGGATCATCCCAAAAGAAGCGCTTAACCTCACCTAAAAACCTAGAACGATCTTGTTTACCCTAATGTGGGGGAATTTGACCAGTAACAAGATAGTTCACTATATTTGCGCACCAAGGTAACTGGGAAATAGAAAACAGTTGTTCATCCAGAAAACTATCCCTAACATGAGGAGAATCATCATGGATATCCACAACAAGCCTAGACAAGTGGTCTGCTACTACATTTTCTGTACCTTTTTTGTCTCCAATTTCTAAGGAAAATTCCTGCAACAAAAATATCCATCTAATCAATCTAGGTTTAGTATCCTTCTTGGAAAGAAAATACTTCAAAGCATCATGATCAGTGAAGATTATGACCTTAGAACCTAAGAGATAAGGTATAAACTTATCTAAGGAAAACACAATGGATAACAGTTCCTTCTCTGTAGTGGTATAGTTCAACTGGGCATCATTCAGAGTTTTGCTAGCATAGTAAATCACATGAAGTAATTTTTTTTCTCGCTGACCTAGCACAACACCAATAGCATAATCTGAAGCATCACACATTATCTCAAAGGGTAGATTCCAGTTGGGTGCCTGGACTATGGGGGCGGTAGTGAGTAAAGTCTTAACCTTCTCAAAAGCCTCTAAACAAGCATCATCAAAGACAAACTTAACATCTTTTGCAAGAAAACTGCAAAGAGGTCTAGAAATCAAGCTAAAGTCCTTAATGAATCGACGATAGAAACCAGCATGCCCTAAGAATGACCTAATATATCTTACGGCCTTGGGGACCCTTAAAGTCTTAATAAGGTCAACTTTGGCTTTATATAACTATATACCCTTTGAAGATACGATATTCCCTAAAACAATTCCTGAACGAACCATGAAATGACATTTCTTCCAATTAAGCACTTAAGTTCTTTTCCTTACACCTATTCAAAACAAAGACAAATGATGCAAGCACTCATCAAAAGACGAACCAAATACTGAAAAATCATCCAATACTGAAAAATCGCAGGGGCGTTACATAGCCCGAAAGGCATGCGTCTATATGCAAAGGTACCAAAGGGACAGGTAAAAGTGGTTTTCTCTTGGTCTTCTGGGGCAATAACAATCTGGTTATAGCCGGAGTATCCATATAAGAAGCAGTAGTGACTATGTCCAGCTAATCTTTCTAGCATTTAGTCGATAAAGGGAACGGGAAAATGATCCTTCCTAGTGATCTTGTTCAATTTCCTATAGTTAATACAAACACGCCAACCCGTTTCCACTCGGGTTGGGATTAACTCATTGTTATCATTCTGGACTACAGTAATACGGATTTCTTGGGAACAACCTAAACGGGGCTGACCCACTTACTATCTGAAATGGGTTAGATAATGCATGCATCTAACAACTTAAGAACCTCGGTTGGAACTACTTCTTTCATATTAGGGTTCAGTTGATGTTGCATCTCCCTAGAAGGTTTGGTGTCACTCTCTAAATAGATCTGATGCATACAAACAGTGGGACTTATACCCTTAATGTCCACTATGGTCCACCCTAAAGCTTCCTTGTTGTTTTGAAGGACTGTTACTAGCCTACTTTCCTAATCACTATCCAAGTCAGATGTTATAATCACAGCAAAGTCTCAGAAGGGCCTAAAAACACATACTTCAAAGTATCTGGTAGTTGTTTAAGGTCCAACTTAGTAGGCTCTTCTAACGAAGGAACTAAGGTATACTTAGAAACTAGTAGTGGTTCGAACTTAGGTTTCTATCCATTACTAGTGTCTAACAAAGGGGTTGAATCTAACAAAGCATTCACCTCATTAATCACACTATCATCATCAAAATCAATCTCAAAGTGAGCAAGGAATTTCTCTATTGGATCTTCTAACAAAGTGTTTGGTAATGACTCCTCGACTAATGTTCCTATCATTTTTACCTCTTCTATGCTCGATTCATCTAGTTGAGAGAGTAGCTTACTAATATTAAAAATGTTCATCTCAATAGTTATATTACCAAAAGACAAATTCATAATACCATTCGACAGTTAATGATCGCATTAGAAGTAGCTAAAAACGGGCGACCTAAAGTCACTGGTACAGTATAACTTCTTTAAAGTAATACTCGATAATATAATATTCTCTTTAAAATAATAAAATTTCCTGGTCTCGACTCGGGCCTTTAGGGCTACAGTAATAAATTCGATAAAATCATAAAATAACATATTTCAAAAGTTTCCCTTAAACATTAATAGGTCCCAAATAATATATAAAATAATAATGCTACTAAAAAAAATAAAAAAATCATACATGTTAAATTTTCTCCAAATATGATTCAATATTGATTTGATTTTCTTAAGAATTCAAATCAAGTTGTATTTCATCCCTAATACTCCCTATGTCCCAAATTAATTGAGCTAATTGGTTATAATTTTTGTCCCACAAATAATTGAGCTATCTCACTAATCAAAGGGATATTTTTAAAACTACTCTTTTAATTGATTATTGTTACTATAAGAAATACGCATAATTTAATAGCCATGTTTATATTCGTTCCACAAGTGTTTTATAATGTTTTTCAAAGGTATAAAGTTTACGAAAAACGGTGGTATAGTTTAAGAGATAAATCTTTCTAAGTTTTACTAGTTATCATCCATAAGGGTATAATTGTAAAAAACATTAAACATACTCCCCTTTTCTCCTTGCCTTAATAATTGTGCTAACTACAAATAGCTCAATTAATTTGGGACGGAGGGAGTAATTCATTATGCACTCAAAAGATCTGGAGTCACATTGTTGTATTGCAAGAAGAAGTGTTGAAGTGTGATTGATACTTGGAGTGTTGTATTCTTATTGCAATTAGTCAATAATATAATATCTCAACAAAATTAGTCGATAAAATATTACGATCTACAATTATTATTCAACCTCCAAGCTAGTAATTATCCTTTATAATAATTATTTAACTATAAAATAATAATTTATTATATTATCGGTAATATAATATCTCTTTAAAATAATAAATTTTCTTGATCCCAAGCCTATTATTTTATAGAAGTTATATTGTATTTGGTTCTCTGGGTCAGGGACAGGTTGGGTATCTAGGATAACAAAATCCACCGAATATATAAACTTGTCGACCTCAATAAGAACATCCTCGATCACACCACGAGGAATTTTAACAGACCTATCAGCTAACTGGAGTGTTATCTGGGTAGGTCCTAGCTTAAGGTACATATGGTATCGGAGTAAGTTCACGCTAGCTCCTAAGTCAAGCAATGCTTTCTTGACACGGTATTTACCTATTGTGCAAGAAATAGTAGGGGACCCTGGGTATTTATACTTAGGAGTAGTGGTATTCTGAATAATAGAACTTGCATGGCTAGCTAGGAAGGCTTTCTTCAGGATACTAAGCTTACGCTTTCGCGTACACAAGTCCTTGAGGAACTTGGCATAAGGAGGAATCTGCCTAATTGCATTGAATTATGGAAGGTTAATAGTGACTTGTTTAAAAACCTCCGAAATATCATTAAAAGTGGACTCCTTCTTAGTTGGTACTAGCAATTGTGGGAATGGGTCTCTGGGAACAAATCCGGGCTTATCAGGAACCTCATCGGTCTCTTTAAAGACTCTATCAGTCTCTTCAGTTTCTGGCTCAGAAGGGTGAACTACAGCATGTTCACTATCAGGCATGGAAACCTTGTTGCCGATCACTCTACCACTCTAAGGGTTTTAATAGCATTCACATGATCGTAAAGTCTTTCACCTACTTCATGAACTCCTGTAAGGTTGGGTTGAGTTTGACTAGGAAACTTACCTTTTTCTCTCAAAGACTCATTTATCTGACTAACCTGGGTTTTCAACTCGGAAATAGACTGAGAGTGAGCCTGTACTATTCTCTTATTTTCTTCTAAACCTTGAGCAACAGATTGCTGAAACTGCACAGTGTTACGAGTTAACAAGGAGAAAGACTCTTCTAAACTCATGATCTTCTTATTTGAGGGGTTCTGAAACTGTGTCGGAGCTGAAGGGTTCTTAATATAGCCAAAACTTGGGGGAACCTGAGAGTTACTAGACTGACCTTGATTCTAGTCCTTAGACCAAGAAAGTCTTGGATGGCTTCTCCAGTCAGGGTTATAGGTTTCTGAATAAGGTTCAAACTTCTGACGATTATCAAATTTAGTGTTATTATAGAGAGCATTGGCTTGCTCTTCAATATTCTGGCCTTCCCAGAAAGGCTCTACTCTACCATTGGTTTGACTCAGTTGCCAAGATTCTAACCTCTTAGCTATGAATGTTATATTATCATTTGATTCAAAAGATCCTTCTAACTTATTGACGCTTCCTCTACTTAGAATAATTATTTTCTGGGGTTCCCTACTATTTTCCCATTGTTGGGTCTTATCGGCGATTTCATTCAAAAATTTCATCGCCTGATCAACATCTTTATTCTCAAAACCACATGTGCATAAAGACTCAACCATGGCTGTTGTCTAATAATCTAAACCCTCGTAAAGGATCTGAACTAGCCTAACTTTCTCTAAACCATGGTGAGGATATTGGGATATCAAATCATTAAACCTTTCCAAATACCTATATAAGGATTCTCCCTCTTGCTGAGCAAATGTGCTAATCTGCTGTCTAATAGATGATATTTTGTGTCTAGGGAAAAAATTTACTAAAAAGTCAGATGTAAGTTGTTCATAAGTTTCAATAGACTCAGAAGGCAAACTATACAGCCAATATTTGGCTTTATCGTTCAGGGAAAAGGGGAATAACTTGAGTTTCAAAGCATCATTATCTAGGTTTTTAATTTTCAGAGTACTACAAATTTCCTCGAGTTCCCTAATATGAAAATAGGGGTTTTCATTTTCTTTCCCTAAAAATATTGGGAACATATGTATGGTCCCAGGTTTCAGTTCATAATTTTCTTCAGTTTCAGCTAACTTGATACATGATGGACGAGAGGTCCTAGTTGGGTTTAAAAAAGCTTTCAAAGTTGCCATTTATGGCACTACCAAAGGATTAAGAGTAATTTCTTCACTAAGTTTCAAGTTTTCAAAGATGAAGTTTCTGAAATCAGGGCTCTCAAAAGAAGAGTCTTCGAGCTCCCCGCCTTCACAAGAAGAACTACTAGGTTTTTCACTAACCAAACGACCTAGAGTGTCTCTTTTCCAAGGCCGTTATCTAATGACCTCGGGCATACACTAGAAATAAAAAAAAATCCTAAAAGGAAGGGAAGTTCTAAGAAAACACACACAAGGATGTCTCCACAACAATAAACCTAGTGATTCTAGCAAACAAAAAGCATGACGGATCCACTTAGAATGTTTCTAGACCAGCTTCTACTCTTTAGAAATGCAACTCGTTACAATTTGAGAAAACCTCTCTGGAATCAATCTGAGGTAAAGTAAGTTAAATAGAGACAAGGGAAGCTCAATGGATCTTTGACACCCAAGCGTCACTGGAAAAATTTTCCTCGGGTTACAAGGCGGCACGCTCAACTTACATTAACCATCATGAACTTCGAAGAATGCTTAACATAGCAACCAATATTTTTCGAACGGCTTTCCTATTAAGCTCGTTACCATATAGGTCTCGTTCTAGTCAATATTTTAAGCTTGGGTTCACGTTTCGTATCGTTTTTCTAAGGCGGGCAAGAAGAGAATGGTGATGAAATCCGAACCCTTATCTTGTATGGCCATGCCTTGCTATAAATGGGGAAAAACGATTTGCTGGTTTTTACGGAATTGAGGAGACGATTGTGCGGAGGAGACTCCTTGAACCGATTAAATTCTCAACCTCACACAGATGCACTGAAAGAAGGGAGTGCTTTAAGTTCGAGATATCAATCTGTAGAACTCCAGCCTAAACCAAGACAATGGTCGTTTCAAAGTCAATTCGGTCACAAGAGAGGATGGGTCGATCTGTAAGAGGGAAGCTGAGAAATGTGTGAGATCAATGGTGATCAAATATTGTAGGTGTGTTGGGTATTCTTGGGTATTCTGCATGAAGAAATAAAATAAGTTTTGATTGATTGAATTTGCTCTGTTGAGAGTAATTTCTCAGACGTTGAATTGTTAATCTCGTATTGTCTGTTTGACGAGAGATTGTCTTGTCTTTTCAATCATGATTCAGAGACTTATTTATATTGCCAGAATTGTAAACACCTTGATCCCATGAAGTGTGACAGTTGCTGGAGTCAAATAGTAGGGAAGTGGGAAATCGTGTCAAAACCAGTTGCTCATCATGCAGAGACTTGGATAATTTTCCACCCACTACGTGTGTATGAACACACGTGTCGTAGACCGTCAGACCAAAACCCTAGTTAATATCCCCCCATATGACATGATTGACATCTCGTGATTGTGGAGTCAGTTGCTGACTTTATGGGACGATGAGTCCTTGTATTCTTGAGTCGTGATTTGCAAATTTTCTGAGACTCACAAATTGAACATGTCTGCTGAGACAAAGGTATAATTATGTTGATTATTAAGGTGAGCAAATATTGCTCGTATGAGCAAATGTTGCTCGTTTGATAAACTGCTGAATATTGATAGTCAATATTCATGGACTGAGCAAGTATTGCTCATCTGAGCAAATATTGAATATTGATAGTCGAACCAATATTCATGGATTGAGCAAATGTTGCTCATTTGATGAATTATTGAATATTGATAGTTGAACCAACATTCATGGACTGAGCAAATGTTTCTCATTTGATGAATTATTGAATATTGATAGTTGAACCAATATTCATGGTCTGAGCAAATGTTGCTCATTTGATGAATCATTGAATATTAATAGTTGAACCAATATTCGTGGTCTGAGCAAATATTTCTCATCTAAGAAAATGTTGCTCATTTGATGAATTATTGGTAGCAGGACCAAATAAAATACTAATTTAAGATACCGACAACTAGGCCGAGCATAATGATAAAAGTGTTGATCACGGGATCAACATAAAATTATTGGTGTGTGAATCTTCTCGGTATTATGTTTCTTCAGAGCTCTGGATTCGAAACCCTAATTTTTGATTAATTGATGATTTATTGAAAATCAATCATAGAGTGAAGGAGGGACCAGTTACATGGGATGACGAGTCGACCAAGTAACGCCTAGATGCTCAAATAAGCAAAATACCAAAGTCTCATGAAGACCAGTTGGTGAAAAGATGATTAAATGCTGGTTTAATCATTTATTAAAATAATGCTCGTGTGAGCGTTAGGTAGTAAAACCTGATTATGGAAAGATGAGGGACCGAACAAGGGGTCATGGGACCGGCTCTTGGTGGTCGTGGGACCAACTGATGGTCGTTTGAGCAAACTCCCAGTTGTTTGAGAAGAGTTTGGACCCAATATAAGCAATTGAGCAAATTAGGTCAAAATTATTAAAACATGTGGGACCGGCTATTTGCAAGCCTTAGGGCCGACCTTGGTCGGTCAAGGAGACATGCCCGTGTCACCATAATGTCCGTGTCTCAGTCCTGAGAGTTTCGATGTTTTCTGATGCGCGTTTGAGCAACACTTTGAGAAAATATGAAGGATTCAGGGTTTTGTTGAAACTAGGGAATCTTCATGAGATGATGAAATATAATTAATAAAATAGGGGATTGCAAGTTATGGGACCGGCCACGTCTAGGACATGGCCGGCCAGCTAGCAATCTCGGCCCCGCAACACCTTTCCCAATTTTATGTATTTTCCCTGGTGTGAAGGAAATACCATGAAACTGAGGAATTTCATGAGGTTGGGGAATTTCCATGAGATTATGGAAATAATAATAATAATAAAAATAGGGAGTCATGAAGTGTGGGACCGTCTATGGCCAAGGCATGGCCGGCCGGCCAAGGAACCCGGTCCCAAGGCACTTTCCCGAATTTTATAATATTTTTCATGATTTTAGGGAAATATCATAAAACCAAGGAGTTTGTTGAAACCAAAGAGTTTCCATGAGATGAGGGAAACATAAAAAATAATAATAATATAATAAGGGGCGTGTGGGACCGACTAGGGCCCGGTCCCACGAGTTTCCCTAATTTTATATTATTTTTCATGACTTGAGGAAAATTTCATGAATTTAAGGAGTTTTCATGAAACGAAGGATATTTGCTCAAATGAAGAGATTTTCATGAGATCAAGGAAAATATGACAAAATATAAAATTGAGCGTGGGACTGGCCACGGCACGGCCGGTGGGCCCAGTTCCCTGGTGCCTCAATTAATATTTTATTATTTATTATTTTCTTCCTATATTGTATAGGTTCATCGTTCCTTCGTGTTTTGGAATGCTCATTCGTGCATTCAGGTGCTCGGTTGTGCATTATTGCTGAGTACACTTGCACCATTTTGGTCGGGGTTTACTCGATAGCGGCTCAGATGCCCGTACGTTGAACATTTATCATTAACCCCGTGGAATTCTGCTGGGAAGAACCATGAATTGAAATGACGAAATATTACGAAGAATCGTGGAATATTGCTGAATATTCGGTTAGCGATAGGGCTGCACATGGGCGGGTATGGGCGGGTGTAAGCTAAAACCAACCTCGCACCCACATACTGCGGGTTTTTTTTTTCATAACCAACCCCGCACCCACAAACAGCGGGCGGGTTTTGTTACCCGCCCGCTACGGATTGGGCGGGTATGGGTTTAAACGGGTTTAAACCCGCTTTATATTCAAGTATTTAGAGTAACTTCTATTCTCCTTGATTAAGTGAGAAAAAAAAACCAAAACCCCAAAAATATTCATATCTAGGAAGTTCACAGATGAAGATTAAGTGTTGAATCTGTTGATTTTTCGATTGTTGTCGATTTCTGGTGAAGATTCGAAGTTGTTGTTGTCGATTTCTGGTGAAGATTTCTGGTAATTGTCGTTCGTAGGTGAAGAAGAAGAACTGAGGAGGAAGAAGAGGAGAGGCCGAACAGAAAGAAGAGTGTAGAAAGTGAATGAGGGTTATCAGTTATCCTATCTACTAGTATTAGGGTTTCATAATGGACGACTAGGATTAGTTTTATCTAATGGTATATAATCTGCGGGTTTTTTGGGCGGGTATGGGCGGGTATTAGCTTAAACCAACCTCGCACCCACAGACAGCGGTTTTTTTTTTCATAACCAACCCCGCACCCACAACGGGCGGGTATGGATTAAAAACCCACGGACTTAGCAGGTACGGGTGGGTTTGGGTATCGTGGGCGGGTCTTGTGCAGCCCTAGTTAGCGATTAGAGATAATTAATTGATGGCTATATACTAGCAGGCATGTTGTCTAGGAGCATTAATTATCTGAGAGTTGAGAAACGTGAGCTTGTTGAAACATCATACTTCCTTTATATAGTCAGGGAAAACCTTGTTGCACCCTGAAGATGTTATTGCTCTATACTAGCAGGCAAGTTGTCTAGGAACCGTCCAATCTTTCGATTCTATATAGAAGTAATTACTGAAATTGCTCAGTATTCATGAGATGTGTCGTTACCTCAGCTGAGAGACTACACATCTACATATACTCTGAGATACAGTATTCTCAGTCAGAGATTTCATGGCATGAGCTTCCATGCTTCAATGAGAGACATGAGACTCAATACTCATTTGATTGCTCGATCAGGAGCATGTATAATTATGGTTTTACGATTTTAACCCTTGTCGAAAATCCACCATCTACACTTGCCCTTTACTAGAAATTAAATTCGTGTTCAATTCCTCAACATATATGCATACGAAGGAAGACAGTAACCCGCTGACAGGGGATTCGCGGGTGTTTCGAAAATCTTGACTCTCGTACCATACGGGCGAAGAACCCCTGTAGTCGATTCGGGCCACCGTCTCCTATGTCAGTGTACGAACCCGAGGGGCCGAGGAAATATCGTAATTGCGGTCTTTCTCTGCAAATAGTTTATATTTAATATTACCCTTCCGTTGAGTTTTTAAAAAAAATAACGTCCCAAATGTACAAAAATAAAGTGCAAACGAAAAGAAAATTTACAAAAGTAAAAGATATCCTAATACAATTTCTAAAAAGAAAATCTAAAAAAATAATAATGATTATGTCTTTTTTTTTCTTCGTTCTTTTCGCTTTGTCTCTTTGACTCCAAATTCTTTAATTGACCACCAAAAGCTTTGACAACTCCTTTTTTCTTTCGCTCCAAAATCCAAAGTGAAAACACAAATACTCAAAAACATAAAATAGAACAAATATGAATAAATAAAACTACAAAAAAAAATTAAAAAAAAAACCTAAAAATTAAATCTAAAATCAAGTCCGCATAGGCGACGCCAAAAGTTAATGTGATTTCAATGATGTTGTATTAATTGTTCGTTCAAGACTTGTGAAAGCAATATATTTTAGACTTAATGAAACTTAAAAATAAACAAAATTTAACTCAAAATTTGATTTCAAGATATTAAAAATAACCAAGACACTGATTCCACTATTACACATGAATGAATGATGGTAAATAATTCAAAACTCTAATTATCTTTTAAGTACCTTATTTCTTAATTCCCAAATAATCAGATATTTTCAAATATTAATTGTATTCCCTAAGCATAGATTATCAATTGACTAAACAAAGTATAACCTATCAAATCGAATCACAAATAATTAAGAAAATTATGCAAACAATTTAGAACTCTGCAAAAGTAGCGATTGAGTGAATTATAAATTATAAATTGGAGAAAATAAAATAATTACCAATTATTAATGCGTAAATAGCTTCCTCATTACCTTGGTTGTAGGAGAATTAGCTCATCATCATGTTGGAAACACGCTCAAAATTCATTTTTATTTCTTAAAGGGTGTTCACAATAATGAAATGGGAGAAAAATAATAAAAAACGGGTTTGTAACACTTATATTAGTTACAAACGCAACTGTTACATAGAACGATAAAACAGAAGTATCATTGTCACTGTAGCACTACGACCCTCCTACGTTGTGTTGTTGTCACTGTTGATGAACGACAGTTGTATTGCGTCTTATGTTCTTCATGTTCTTCTTCACCAGCGACAATGGCAGTTCTCTGCAACTTGCTTTTTCCGGTTCTGTGATTGCTCTAACGATCCCAAACTCTCTTCAATCACTTCATAACCCGCCTACAACTCCTTAGTACTCTATATATACTCGAAAGGGCCTCAAAATCAGTGTAATAACTTCAGAATAATTCCCAATTACTCTACCAGACACGGGAAAATATTCTTTCCTTTTTCTTCTCCTGCACTCGTCTTACAGCTGCAAACTCTCCTTATTTATCTCTGTCACGCTCCAAACGGTTGCTTGAGTCAACAGACATGCGCAGAACTCGTTCAAACTCATGCAATCCCGTGAAATACTCTCGTGAACGTTTTGATGTGTTTTCTTCTCTCGGATTATCCAGCCAAAATTAGTCGAACAAAAGGGCCATGCCAACCCTGTTTAGCCACGATGAACAAACCCAATCAAATTCAGCCGTTGAATCTCCTTAATTCCAGTCCAAAAAGCAAACCTTAATTCTGCCATAGCTTGTGAGCTTTTTCCGCCAAAACTGAAAATTCAAACAAAGAGGATGAAGGTGTCCCTTATCCAGCTGCTTGGGTGCGAATATCAGGTGGGTGCCCCTTATCAATTGAGGTGTCACTTATCCAAAGTAGGAGTCCGTTTAGCAAATGTTCTCCGGGGGTTCTCCGAGTAATTTTTCGAGCCGATTTTTCCAAAAATGTTTATTTCCAAAAATACCTAAAAATACATTAAAAAAACACAATATTAGTACAAAAATCGAGTTCTAACAATACAGACATTCAGGATAATTCAGACACAAAAAATGTGTCTATTACTTAACTCATTCAAATTCATGATTTATTATCACCATCTTAAAGAGAATTTAATTACAAGAGAATACAAAAAGAATGAGGTCATTCCAAGTTCGGACGAAGAAGTTACGAGCAAAACAAGGTTATCGAATATCGACGTCTACAGGAGTGTACGCGTACTGGATACGTGTATCTTCGGAATATGGAATTTAGTGAAATTAAGGGGTACACATACCTAGTACATATGCTAAAAGTTCCTGGACTCTCTTTTAAAGGAGGGTACACGTACATGGTACGTGTACCAGAAGGCCAAAGTCCACAAACCGTTTTTAGATCTTTCCTTACTACTTTTTAGGTCAGTTTCCGGAACCGAATAGGATACTTGAAGACCAAGCAATGTGAACCTATATAAATAGGTATTAGGCCTTGCAAAAGGAATCAATCCATCATAAGCTAGGGTTTATTGTACACCTTAATATGAGTAGATAAATCCTTTGTTGATTAAGGATGAATTCAATGTTCTAGCGTGAATCTTTATTAGTTATATAAATCTATTCGGAGTTTTAATCATATTGTCGTTTGTTTTCACTATAATTGGGGTTTATGATTGATTTCTAGATAGTCCAAGTATATAACTGGATTATTCTATTGATTCTGTTGCTAGTAGAGATTTTGAGTGATCCGTAATTGTCGTATATCTCTTACACACGTAGAGAACGTGAGACCTTGCAAAGGGATTCTATAGAGAAATTGTATGTGAAGACAACACTAGTAAGTGGAACTTGCGCTAAGAGTCTAACTGCTAGGATCAACCTAAGTTCACATAATTTAAAGCTTCTGATTGGGTTACACCTTGAGTGCGCTACTACTTGGTGGTTCGGTTGGATAGAATCGGATATGCGAGCGCTTCGGTATCCGGTTACACAAGGAACTTTGGGATAACAATGCTCTAGCTATTATTCTATGGTTGGTGATGAATGGTTCTAATGAAAGAAAGATGAGTATACTAATCCAATTATCGCTTGGCAACGTCGAAGGATTCCTTGATCATCTTTCTTTTATTTGTTATTCTTTTTAGTTTTATTAAAACCAATCCCCCTTTGTCTTTTATTTTATTTTGCTGATTCAAATAACCTAATCAATTACACATCTCCTTGTGGGAACGATCCTTACTACCGCTATATTACTAGTTAATTATTGGAAAATATCTTGATTAATTTGTTGCACTCAAGACATGCATCAAATTGACACACAATGAAAGATCCACCTTCTCACCAAATTGTCCTTAACACAATAATCCGTGGGTACTCCTCAAGAATGAGTGGTGTTATACCCCCAGCATCGAAGATGTGTCCAGGATGGAACTGCTCGATATGGATTTTATAACCACAAAAAAATCTGCCCAACTTCGAACTCAACAACAAGGATTAAGAAGTGAAATAAACGCACAAAGCACGCATCAAGGCAAAGAGGGGGAAATAATTAGGGATATTAGTATGCTCTGGTACATTTCAAAAATCAGAAGTTTATTTTCTTTTATAGGATAAAATAAGGTAACTAAGGCTTTTAGTATATATGGAGGACACCCACCTTATACTCAATGTGGACTGGTTTCATTTCATTTACTTAAAGAGAAATGAACAAGCATCCTTAGTGACTAATAGGTCACAAAATCAA
This sequence comes from Papaver somniferum, assembly GCF_003573695.1. NCBI lineage: Eukaryota > Viridiplantae > Streptophyta > Magnoliopsida > Ranunculales > Papaveraceae > Papaver > Papaver somniferum. The sequence goes on along the minus strand of NC_039363.1, from coordinate 133,411,792 downwards.
ATACAAACCAAGATCATAAGAAAACATATTAAAACTCATTTTTCTCCGATAGCTAATATATAGTTAAAAGATCCCACTAGAATAATAAATAAGTTCTTATATTTAAAATTGGTTTGTGTTCAATGGCTAATGCCTAATGAACTGAAGATGCAACCCTACTTGTGTATATAGTATAAAGCCCAAAAATCCTCTTAGGCTAAGTCAAAAATCCTCTTAGGCTAAGTCTGGTGGAGCAAGTCAAGGTTTCAAGATAAAAAATTGTCATCTTGAAAGTTGACTAAGTCTCAGTTTTGTACTTTTTTATTTACCTTTTAACGTCTAAGAAAAATAAATGAAAAACCATTATTGAACTTGGATCTTCAAAGGGTAGTTCAAGGGTTCTCTTAAATGGAAGCTTGTACACAAAAAAAAAAAAAAAAAAGCATAAAACTATTTTTAGGGGGGGAGACACATGTCAATATATTGCTTGTCCTTCATGCTCCCATAAAAAAACTCCCTAATCAAAAGTTTATCTGGAAAATGTTAGATTAGGCCCTTGTTCAAGATGATGTGAAACTTGACAAGAAGACTTGAAGGTGATCATGAAGCTTTACAAGACTATTCTATTTATTGGCTCATGATCAATCTTGCAAGGGTATTGTTGGTGCTACAAAGTACTAAACATGACGAAAAAAGGATCTGTTGAGATGAGTCTCACAGGGTATGGGAAATTAAAGACCATGCGATCTATAATCCTTGGACAACCCTAACCTTGCAAGACGATTTTCGATGTTAATTAGGCCCATGGACTTCAGTAATATCCAATAGGTCTTCTTAGAGAAAGGGTTATGGGATGAGAACTCTCATCCAAATTCAAAGAGCTTGATCAAAATTAATCAAATTAGATGTTACTATGAGATGAAATGGTCAACTTTCAACTAAACTCATTCATACACAGTGTGTCATCCAAATTGAGAGCCTAAATATCAACCGCTTAGAAAAGCATTTGCTTGAGCGCCAAATCATTTGCATCTCAAGCTTTTTTTCTTCAGTTTTTTGGTCAATTAAAATTCTTTAATGCGGATCCTATATATAGTTTATACTATTAACCTAACAAAAAAAATGAGAGCCACTGATGTTTAGCTGCCCGGCTCCCAATTTTCATCCAAGCGGTTAATGTTCAGCCCCTTAGTGTGTATATTTGCTCCTCCACGGTCCAAAAATCACTCATTCACCTAGTCTCGCACTGTATTTAAAAATGAATGAGTATTTTAAATACTTATTCTGTAACCCTAGTTCTTATTTGTCTTTTTCCATTTTTCCAAGTTGAATGGAAAAACATAGACTCAGATTGCACGTATCAGAAACCGCAATCTTTAAGAGATTAACGGCATTTCTAGTTAACGTAAATCTGCATACATTGGTAAATAATCTCAAAACGCTCTAGGCTATTGAAAATAAATTACTGTCGACTTTCATCCTAATAAGTTATAAAAAGTAATTACATCGTAATTGGTTTAACAATAACTGAATGATCCATTTTACCATATTTTCCAATTAAAGATTCTTAATATTTCAAAAAAAAATGATGTTATCAATAGAGCTTTTTTACATAAGGACCGTGTCTTATTCTTTTTGTCATGTAAACCCAGTAAAATTTTCCAACACACTATGAACGTAAGATGTGAAACGGAAGTTTTCAACTGAGTGATTGTAGTAACAAAATACAATGATAAGTACGTAACTTTTAGGTCGGATAATTGGTGATGGAATATTGAAAGAGCGATGACGTAGCATATGCGACTTCAAATGCGTCTAGATCTGAAAATTTCAAGCTTTCTCACCTAATGATTCTCAGATAGTTTTGGTTCAGTCATCACTGGTTACTGAAGAAACAATTGTAGTTTCACCCGACTTCCCTTCTTTGTATGAATCTTACGGCGTTAAGAGATTATTTGGTGAACCCTAACAAGATGTTGTTGCTCATTTGGGTATTCATAAAGCTTCAAATGGAACAAATCAAAATATGTTAGATATTGTTTTACCGGTAAAAGAGGGTATTATCAAAGTTTCAAGTGGAACTGATAATATCCAAGGAAAGGAATTCAATTGGGGGGTTTTAAAACTCTAATCACAAGAATGAAGAAATCTCTTCCCTCTTCCAACCCCAATTTTCTCTCATCCTCCAATGAAATTTACACCCCTTGTAGATTTGAGTGGTAAACCGGTGGCATAACTCATCAGTAGTTGATTTCTCAAATGGTATCAAACGATATGAAGAATATGTGGTGGGCTTTTCTATTGGTAGAAAAATCTCCTTCCCAACAGTAAAGGAGACTGCATCTAAGCTTTGGAAGCTCAAGAAAGAAGTGAGTATAGAACTTAAAGATAGTGTTGCTTTTGTTTTTTAATTTAAAGATGATGAAGACCATAGAAATGTGCTAGAACTTGGTTCTTTCTACATCTCAAAGAGTTTATTCACCTTGTGACCATGGGCTAACATGATCGAATCTTCAAATTTCGAGTATTGGGGAATTTTTAGTTTGGGTGTTGATTTACAGAGTACCACTGCATATGTGGGACTTAGAAGGTTAAGTTTAATTTCTAGCTTCATAGGAAAACCTTTATTAGCTGATGATTGCATTATCAATAGAACGAGATTAGCTTATGCTAGAATTTATATTGAATTAGATATTGATTTCAACTACCCTCAGAGTATCCACTAATGATAGATGGGAAAATCACCTTGGAGCTTCCAGTTGAATACCAATGGAAGCCTTCAAGATGTGAGGTGTGTATGGTCTTTGGTCATTTTTCAAAAAACTGTAACAAAATCAGGAAAAGTTGGAAACCAAAAAAAAACAAGATAAAAGAATTAAGAAATGCCATTCTACATTGGAAGGAAATGAAGTGCTTACAACCATGGAAGCGGTTGATGTGGAAGACATATATAGAGATGCTAAGCAAACTTCAGCAGAAATTGGGATTGAAATGCGGATCACCAAGGAGGCAGTTCTTCAAGAGTAGACGTTTCTGCAAATGTTTCTACCACGGGACAAGGTCTCAAGAGAGCTATGCATAAGTCAGTGGAAGTTACATCTCTTGGAATACGTTAATACAACCAAGAGATGTAGTATGTCCAAGAAGCCATCAACTGGTGACAGGGGTAAACAAGAATGTCCTGCAAATATCCCGATCAAGTCTGCAAGTAGTGGACCTAAAACCGGGTCTTATGGATATTCCCAAGAGCTTCCCAACTACCTTTCTACCTCAGCTTGGGAAGAGGCTAGCTCTTATGGTTATTCCCATATTTAAGAAAAAAACGGACGATGATAACCCGTTTTCAAATTAGTTGGGTCCACCAAATCCTAAAACCCCACTTATTTCTCTGTTGGTCCTAGCAAATTTCCCCCATAACGGATAATCATTATCCGTTTTAAACAAGTTAATCGATTTTTAAGCTAAAATCTCTCTTGGTCCCACTAAGTTGCAAGGGTTTTAAGAACGAAACGGTTAATGATTTTCCGCTTTTCACTTTTTTAGAAACGGCTAATGGTTGGCCGTATCCGGAGTCTTCCCGCTGGGATTCCCGCACACTAGGGAAGGCTTGCGGGAAGAGGGACTTTAGGTGACGGTTTTTGGAGTTGGGAAGACCTTGGGCATCTCCATAAGACCCGGTCTAAGGCTATAGACAAAGGACATAAACATATCCCCTTCTATTTGGAAAGTGACTTTCCTTACCAATGAAAAGATTTTTCTAAGGATACTGCTGACAAGAGAGATAACAAACTCAAAGAAACAAAGGTGATTAGTGCAAGCATTAATGCAGACAAAGTTTGTAACCTGGTAAAGAATCAAGCTGCTCCAGCAAAGAGTCTGATCAAAAAGACAAGTATTCAGGAGAGAGGTGATGGACATAAGGTGAAACATAATCCTTTGTTGTGGGGGGATTCCGCTCTTTCAATCCTGATACTAGGAAAGTGGTTTTTGACAATCAAGGAGCTACTGCAAAGAATGTACTCTCAACAAGTGATGATGGAAACCAGAAGACAGCTTCAAGCAGGAAATCACTTGTTAAGAATGTTGCAATTGATAAGGAAGGCACTACCAAGACTAAGAGCAGTGATACTTGTGTCAAAGTGAATAACAATTTCAGAGTGTTGAGTAACGAAAATCATATTCGAGACAAAGACAGAGTTATAATTGAAGAGCGTGAGGAGGATAGTGAAGAATTTTATGGCGTAGATTCTGAAAAATATGCACATTATGTGGCTTATGAAGACAAGGCTAACAAGGAAAAGAAAAAAGAGCTTTCAAGGCTCTAATGGAAGGACGAAACTCCGAATAATAAAAATCTAAGTAAAAGCCGACGCTCCTTTGCTAGGAAGCACCAGTAGTTTGTTTTTGTCTTCCTTGGCGTATATGCAACGGTAGTTTTGTATCTTGATCTTTCTTTGATGTTCCTTGGTTAAGGAGTTGGCTTTTGCTACTCCTTTAGTTTGTATTTCTTTGTTTTTGGTTCTATCTTTGCCCTCACCTACGGAACTCGCTTAGACGCTCTATCCCTGTATTCTTATTTTCCTTTTAGTTAATAAATTTAATATCTTAAAGTCAACAAATAATAATGTTTATAAACTACAATGATACCGCGTCAAAACCTCCCTAGATTTCTCCAGATAACAGATCAAACGGCAATTACCTAGTGGTTCCAGCATTGGAATGGGTGCGGGATAGAACGGATTACATGCCCTCTTTTTACCGGGAGAAAATTCCGGAGACACCTACCAGGCATCCAGCATTATTGAATAAAATATGGACACTTCACGGTTAGTAGTCAACTCTCTTGGAGAGACGTGGAGACACTGGAGGAGTATGAACAGTGAGTTGTGACCTGAGTCCGTCATCACTTTGGGCGTGTCTCGTTTGATAATCCCCCAAAATACTTTTTCTAAATTTTATGAAATCCACGTTAACATTCTTTTAAAGTTCCCAACCGCAATATCTATCTTTTTTCCCCTTCCTCTATTATCCTTGATACATACATAATGGATTTCAATTCTAGGTTATCGCTAAGCGTCCAGATGGATTCATGTCTTCAGCTCGTCAAACACGTCTGGCTAAACGAAGCAAAAGATCAGAATTTTGTATTTTCACCTTTTTCAATTTATGTTGCTCTTGGTTTATTAACTTCTGGATCAAATGGAAGAACTTTAAAACAATTATTGGGGTTCCTCAAGTCTGATAGCCTCGATCATCTTAATTCAGTAAGTTCTTGACTGATTAAATCTGTAGATCAAGCACGTGTCTGCAGTGGAAGTGATGGAGGAGGAACCAAATTGTCTTTCGTCAATGGTGTTTGGGTGGATAATTCATGTACTCTAAAACCTGCTTTCAAAGATGTTGCGGGTTCAATATATGGAGCTGAATCTGAGGCTGTTGGAAACAATAAAGAAATTTCACACAAAATAAATCTCAAACAGCTGAGTCGCGGACTAGGTCGCTATCTTTAAGGTATTTCGCGACTCTGCCTCTTGATTGTGCTGGCAGTCAAAAACTTGTCGAACATCTATGGGATAAAACAGCTGATTCTCTCTTGTTCGATTTCTCTGCACCTTGAGAAATAGAACCAACTCTTACTCTATCTTACACTTGCTCAGAATACAAATAGATGAAAAAACTCAGTAATTCATCTTCTCCAAAAACTGTCTTTTATAACTCAAAGGAAATCAATTCGGTTTAATGAGAATTAAATCAATAATAACTGCATACTTAAAATCCTCCATAACAGTAATAAAACAGCTAGAATATAAAACCGAAATTAATGAATTTAATTGAGAATATTAAGTTGACAAAAAACCGTTATGGAAATCAGAAGTTAAATAACTTTTAAATCAGTAGACCTCCCAAAAGGCCCCGCTCTCCCGGACTTTTTAAGTAATATAGATATATATAATATACCTAGTCAAATGCATGGGGTGAGACTTGAACCCAAATCTATAGTGTGAGAGCCCAAAATAATTCCACCACACTAATTCTATAAGTTTGATATAATATTACAAAACTATGTTTTTAAATATATATATCTCCCAACAGAGGGTGTGGATTTCAAAACTCAGGTCAGACTTTCGATTGAGTTGTCTCAATTAATTTCTAATGAACTGAGTAACTGAAGAATTTTGTTATGCAGGCAAAAGAAGTTACAGAGAAGGTGAACAAATGGGTTGAAAAGGAGACAAACGGACTCATCCAAGATCTCATTCCTGACGGTGCAATCAACGAAAATTCAATGCTTGTGCTAGTGAATGCACTCTACTTCGAAGGATCTTGGGAACAAAAATTTGATCCATCTAAAACAATCCACTCAAACTTTTATGATCATTTTGTTTCGTTTTACCCCGGATTCAAAGTTCTTCAACTCCCATACAAATCTATCAATGCAAGTGATCAACAGGATAACTTTGCTATGTACATATTTTTACCCGACAGACGAGATGGACTGGGTAATCTAATTGAGCAAGTTAGTTCGGAAGCAGGTTTCCTAGACCGTCATCTCCCTACTCGACTTGTTGAAAAATTCCTAAATTTAAGATATCATTTGGGTTCGAGGATTCCAGAGTTTTTAAAGAGAAGATGGAACTAGATTTAATTTTTGATCCAGGCCAAGCAGAGCTGACTGAAATGGTGATGCGTTCTAGTTCAAAATCCAAAGACGGATCCAGTATTAACCTCGCTGTTTCAGGAGTAGTGCTTGGTTGAAATTGATGAAGAAGGGACTGAAGCTGCGGCCGCAACTGATATTGATTGTGGGTTTTCTTTCGGATTTGCTCCTATTGCTGATCATCCATTCATGTTTATTATCAGAGACAATGTCAATGGGGTGGTTTTGTTCATGGGTCATATTCTTAATCCACTCTTGTCTTGATTTCATCTTTCTCTTCATTCTTTGATCATATGATATGGTGGGTTTATTCGAATGAAGGTGTAGATTTAAGTTAATTCTATTGGTTTTACATCATGTTGGGCACTCTGTTGTGAGCCCATGTGTTTAATCTTGTCTTATGGTTTGATTTGTTTGTTGAACAATTCTGAAAATAGAATAATAATGATTTCTTGTACTTGGTTTGAATAAAATAAGTAGACCAAGCTTAGCTTAATGAGATTATAAGTTGAAACCTGGTACCAAGTTATCTGGGAAAACCTTCAATTTCAAGAGAAGCTATATCAGTCTAGTACATATTCATGGACTTCAATTCGAGGCTGCCATCAAGTGTCCAAATGGATTCATGTCTTCAACTCGTTAAACACCTCTGGTTAAATGAAGCCAAAATATTGGGTATATTCTTGTATATTTGCATATATTCACTTACTTGTCTTAAGAAGATATTCACCTCTTTTAGAATATCTTTAGAATATTGTTGTAACCCTAACTCCTTTATAGAGGAGTCTTTGTTATCAATGAAAACACAATTGAATCATCTTTCTCGTTTTGTTCTTTAAGTTATCTCGTCTTGTCTTAGGTTATAGAAACCTTCATGGTATCGTGAGTCCGGTAACAATGTCTAGTATTTTAACTTCAACTTCCTCTTCACCAAACAAACAGTCCTCTATATATGCTCTCGCTTCCAATGATGGACCGGGAACTATCATCATACATGTAGTTCTCAAAGGATCAAACTATGAAGAATGGGCTAAAGGGTTTCGTATTTCTTTGGGTGCGAAACGCAAGCTGGGTTTCATTAACGGTAAACTCTCGAAACCTTCTGATGATTCTTCTGACCTGGATGACTGGTGGACTATAAACTACATGATCGTTGCCTGGATTTTCAACACCATTGATCCAGTTCTTCGTTCCTCAATTTCTTATCGTGACACCGCCTTTGATTTATGGGAAGATATCAGGCTTCGTTTTTCTCTTGGGAATGGAATAAAAAAATTTCAGCTTAAATCTGATGACGCCGGTTGCAAACAAAAAGATGGAGAGTCTATCCAAGACTATTATGGGAGGTTGAAGAAACTCTGGGATGACATCAATGACTTTGATGCCTTACCTTCGTGTAAGTGCTCAGGTTGTACCTGTGATCTTAATCTCACTCTACGTACTCGACGTAACAATGATCAGGTACGTGAATTTTTAATGGGTCTTATACCCTATTATGCTAATGTTCGTTCTAGTATTTTGGGCACCGAACCACTTCCGTCTCTGCACACTATGTATTCTCGTCTCATTCAAGAGGAAGAGGTTCAATCTTATACTCAGCCGAAGGAGGATATCGTTTCTCCAATGGCTTTTCTTGCTCACGGCAATAAGCCACAAGGATCGAAATCAGGAGCTGTTAAAACTCCGTTGAAGTGCACCTATTGTGGTCATAATGGACATCTTGAGGATCGATGTTGGGAGAAGCATGGGTATCTAGATGGTCGCCAGCCCAGACGTCCACCTGCAGCTTATCTCAAAACCGAGTCACCAGTTCAACGTACTCAACCAGAAGCTAAGGCAAACGATGTCGTTGGTGAGATGCCAACTACAAATCATGTTCGTCTCTCTGGTAAGCGTGGTCACATCTGGATTGTTGACACAGGAGCCTCCAATCATGTTTGTTGTGATGACACTGTGTTTGAATCTTGTCATAATATTAGTCCTCTTCAGGTTGGCCTGCCTAATGGTGTCAGCATACAAGCAACCAAAATTGGCATTGTGCAGTTAAATGATTTTCTTATATTGCACAATGTGCTGTTTGTTCCTCAATTCACATGCAATCTTCTCTCAGTTTCTCAACTTTTATCTTCATCGCATGCTACTCATGCACAGAAGAATAATATAAGTGTTCAATTCACTAACTCTGAATGTGTTATACAGGACCATACTTTGAGGACGAGGATTGGTATGGGTAAGCTCATGGATGGGTTGTATTGCTTGATGGGGAAACCAGCTCGTGTCAACGTTGTGTTAGAGAAGACTGCAACAGAATTATGGCACAAACGGCTTGGTCATCCTTCTATCCAAGCCTTGAAGTCTCTACCTCAGATTGGTTGTGTTGATAGTCAGTTAGATTTTCATGCTTGCGATATCTGTCATAGAGCCAAGCAAACTCGTACTTCGTTTCCATTGAGTAATAGTAGGGCAGTTGATTTATTTGAGTTAATTCATTGCGACGTTTGGGGGCCTTATCATCCAAATCGTGCCTGTAACTCAAGATATTTTTTAACCATTGTTGATGATTTTTCTAGATGTGTTTGGGTGTATTTGATGAAACCCAAAGATGAGGTACCTACCTTGTTAACAAACTTCTTCGCACTAGTTGAAAGACAGTTTACTCGAAAGGTTAAGACTTTACGCAGTGATAATGGAACTGAGTTCAAAGGTCTCGTTTCTTATTTTCGAAACAATGGCATTATTCATCAAACCTCTGTCGTTAAGACACCACAGCAAAATGCTAGGGTGGAAAGAAAGCATCGTCACATTCTTAATGTTGCTCGTGCTCTACGTTTTCAAGCATCCTTACCAATCGACTTTTGGGGAGAATGTGTTCTTACTGCTGCCTACTTAATTAATCGAACCCCTTCTCGTGTTCTTCACTTCAAGACGCCTTATGATCTTCTTTATGGTTCGGATCCATCTATTCACTCTCTCAGGGTTTTTGGATGTCTCTGTTACGCAAAAAACCTCAATCCTGGTGATAAATTTGACAGTCGCAGTCGTCGTTGCATATTTCTCGGCTATCCATTTGGAAAGAAGTCCTGGCATCTATTTGATCTTGACACAGGTCATTACTTTCAGTCTCGAGACGTACATTTTATTGAAGATACTTTCCCGTTGGCAGATAATGATGAGCTTCTGAAACTGCACTCACTGTATTCTGATGCGGTCAGTGATTCAGTTACTAGAAATTTGTCTGACGATCATTTTGAAGCTGACTCCAATAATGCACATGTATCTGGTGGTTCTTCTTCCGCTGCTACTCTCTCGCCTGTTGACACTGCATCTCCACAGACTAGTTCTCATATTCCGTCAGTCTTCTTGGATGATGCACAGCACAAAGCACATATTGCTGAGAATGATGCACATATTGATTCAGCACATGCTTCTTCTTCTGCTGTGCCTGCGTCTGGTACAGAAGTTGTTACTCCTTCTCTCACGGAAAATACGGATAGTCGAGATCATCGTAATATAGTTGCAGACGAGGAACTTGGCCGGGGTAAATGTACAATATTTGAGAACGTTAGGCACAAGAATTTTGTCCAATGGCAGGGTGTTTCAAAACAATCTAACACGACCTTGGTTTCCCCTGCAGCTTCACCTATACCAGTCAAGTCCTCAGGTACTCCCTATCCTATAACTCATTTTGTGAATTGTGATGCATTTTCTACTGCACATCGTTTTTTTGTTGCAGCTATTTCAAATGATGTTGAACCCAAATCATTTAAAGAGGCAATGGCTGATCCACGATGGCGTCAGGCAATGCAGGATGAAATTGCTGCACTTATTTCCAATGGTACATGGAAAATTGAAGATTTGCCTGCCAACAAGTCTGCAATTGGTTGCATGTGGGTTTTTCGCATTAAGCGAAAATCTGATGGCTCTGTTGAGCGTTACAAAGCCAGATTAGTTGTTTTTGGAAATCATCAACAGGAAGGAATTAATTTCACTGAAACTTTTGCTCCCACATTAAAGATGGTAACTGTACGAACTCTTCTTTCGGTTGCTGCAATAAACAACTGGGAGTTAGTTCAGATGGATGTGCACAATGCTTTTCTTCATGGGGATTTAAATGAAGAAGTCTATATGCGACTTCCTCCTGGTTTTAGTAAGGGATTATCTGGCAAAGTTTGTAGACTTCGTAAGTCATTGTATGGTCTACGCCAGGCTCCACGGTGTTGGTATGCTAAGCTAGCAGCTGCTTTGCGTACATATGGGTTTTCTACCAGTGCTTCTGATCACTCGTTATTTCTTTATCGTCATGGGAATATTATCATGTATATTCTTGTATATGTGGACGATCTTGTTATTGCTGGTAACAACACAGCTGCTATTCGAGAATTTCAGGAATATCTAGGCAGATGTTTTCACATGAAGAATTTGGGAAAATTAAAATACTTTCTAGGCATTGAGGTAGCTAGAAGTTCCAAAGGAATTTTCCTTTGTCAGCACAAATATGCTCTAGATATATTGACAGAAACAGGTCTTCTTGGTTCAAAACCAGCTAATACTCCCATGGAAGAAAATCATAGGCTGGCTCTTGCCTCAGACCAACCTATGACTGATCCTGCTCGTTACAGAAGGTTGGTAGGGAAACTGATTTATCTCAATCTTACACGGCCGGATCTGTGTTATTCTGTTCATATTCTTTCCCAGTTTTTACAACATCCAACTCAATCACATTGGGATGCTGCACTTCGAGTTGTGCGTTATTTGAAATCTAGCCCGGGGCAAGGTATTTTACTTCGTGTTGATTCCAAGTTAGTTCTTGATGCTTATTGTGATGCAGATTGGGCTAGCTGTCCACTTAGTCGACGTTCACTCACGGCACACTTTATCTTTCTCGGGGGTTCTCCTATATCTTGGAAAACGAAGAAACAAACCACAGTTTCCCGTTCTTCAGCCGAAGCAGAATATAGTGCTTTGGCTTCCACAACTTGTGAAATCATTTGGTTAAAAGGGTTATTACGGAATTTTGGTATAGGACATACAAAACCAGTCTTGATTCATTGTGATAGTCAAGCAGCGTTACATATTGCTAATAATCATGTCTTTCATGAACGAACAAAGCATATCGAGATTGACTGTCACTTTGTGCGTGACGAAATACTTCGAGGTACTATTCGTCCATCCTATATTCATACTACCTCTCAACTAGCTGATATTCTGACTAAAGCCTTGGGACGTCAGCAGTTTCAAACTCTTCTTCTCAAGATGGGCATTTCGACTCTTCATGCTCCAACTTGAGGGGGGGGTATTGGGTATATTCTTGTATATTTGCATATATTCACTTACTTGTCTTAAGAAGATATTCACCTCTTTTAGAATATCTTTAGAATATTGTTGTAACCCTAACTCCTTTATATAGGAGTCTTTGTTATCAATGAAAACACAATTGAATCATCTTTCTCGTTTTGTTTTTTAAGTTATCTCGTCTTGTCTTAGGTTATAGAAACCTTCACAAAAACAAGAATTTTGTATTTTCACCCTTTTCAATTTATGTTGTTGCTCTTGGTTTATTAACATCTGGGTCAAATGGTGGAACCTTGAAACAATTGTTGGGGTTCCTCAGTTCTCTATCAGAAGGCAAATTGATTCCCATGTCGTCCTTGAAAACTCTTGATGCTAAAAACCTCTCATTTGCCTTTTGATAAAGAACTAGCAGACCGACCTCTCAGAGATGGTAAATGAGAGGACTCAACTATTTGTTTCAGGAGTTCATCACAAGTGTACCGTTGAAGTTGATGAAGCTGCTGCTTCTACTGCTGCCATCGTTATGCAGCAATGTCTCAGACGTCCTGTGGACTTTGTAGCTGATCATCCCTTCGTGATTACTATCAGAGACAATGTAAATGGTGTTGTTTTGTTCATGGGACATGTCCTTAATCCTCTAGGATCTGATGAATGATTAATAGTGTTACCCTTAAGCATGAATTTACTGCGCAATCCATGCATTAAGAAATGTCTCTTAACTGGATCTAGAAACGTTTCTTCAGTCATCTTATGTTTCCTTAAATTTTCCTGTAATCGAACTTGCAGAGTCATGCAGCAAAAAGAAGTTACAGAAAATCTCGTCACATCCGACTCTGAGGTTCTTGATTTTACCTCCGTGACAACAAAATAATGGTAGACTTCTCAAAAGGGAAAAACGGTCGAGGCCAAGTGAATCTTTGTTTCAATACAGATGTAACTAAACTAAGACGGATGAATGTAAATTTGAAAACCTGAAAGTTACTTTTACCGTAGACTAGTGTTCAATCGCCACTGCATGTCATGCTAAAAACCTCACTCGTCCGTCAACAATGGGTTCAAGACATGTCCTGTGAACAACACTACCCCGCTCTTATCGTCTCTGATCAAAAACATGAATGGATGATCCGCTACAAAATCTACAGGTTCTGGGAGATCATCCTCATCCTCAAAATCTATTCCACTCGCCTGTGCCCAATCAATAAATGAAGTAGCAGCGGCAGCTGTAGTACCTCCTTCGTCAACCTCTACAAAACACTTGTGGATGGCTTTGGAAACAAAAACATTTCCTCCAGTACTTCTGTTTCTTTTTTGGGGTCGATCGAGTTCGCTTCCAGTACTTATGATAGTCACCATCTCAGTGAGCTCACTTTTGTCCTGATCGAAAGGCAAAACCACTCCCAGTTCCTTGAGAACTCTTGACGCCTTAAAATCAAATGATATCTTGAACTTGGGGATCCAGAATTCTCCCCTCCGAACTCGTGGTCGGTTTACTAGTGGAAGATGACTATGCAAGAAACCATCTGGGTCTGAACTTACCTTCTCCATCAAATCACCGAGGCCATCTCGGTCATCAGGTAAAATAATATACATAGACAACTGTGTGTCAGGAGCAACATCATCATCATTACTCTTTTCAGCATCCTCCTCATCGCTCTGTTCAGAAAAACTAGTAACATCATCCCCGCCATAATTGGTTTTGTATTGTGTACTGTATGGGAGTTGAAGAACTTTGAACCCTCCGTAACAACAAACATGTTGCATTTCATCGTTAGTCATGAAAGGGACTTGTTGGATTGAGCTTCCGTCAAGAAGATAGAATTCTGAATCTCTTGTTTCAGATATATCAAATGCGTCTTGCCATAATCCTTTAAAGTATAATGCATTCACCAACATAGGAACTGTACATTCATTGATTGAACCAGGCCCAAGGAGATCCTTGATTAATCCATTAGTCTTATTCTCAACCCATTCGTTCACCTCCCCCGCGGCTTCATCTGCCTAAATTTCATGCATATCAGAAGATAGCGGTTAGTTAAAACTGTTGCAGTTAAAAAATTATATAACTAGACGGGATATTGATGTATCTCTTATACATACCTTAGTTTGGAAATCGAGAACCTTAACGTCGGCTTTATAGATTGAACTCGCAGTTTTGCTGAAGGAAGGTTTTAGAGTGTACGATTGATCGATCCAAACACTATTGGCTGAACTCAGTTTAGGTCCTCCTTCCCGTTGTTCATCATTCAGAGTGCTCAGTGAGTCGGTGAATTGAGAGGTAGCAGAGTTAAGTTCCGCAAGAGTTTTGAAAAGGAACTCTAATATCTGCTTTTAGGGTTTCACCTGTTGCACCAGAAGCTAATAAACCTAATGCAGTGAAAATCGAAAACGAAGAGAATACCAAGTTCGTGTCCTTGGACTCGTTTAACCAAAGGTTTTTCGCAAGTTTCGTACTGAGATTGAACCCAGATGATTGGAACTCCATTATTGAATAACTTATGTTATGATGCCGACTTTACTTTATATCAACCCTTGTATATAGTTTGCAAATTTGGACACTGCTTAAAACGGTTCAGAGTAACGGAGAGAAAAATCATCCTAAGTAAGTGCAGAAAAGGAAACAATATTTTTTGATTCATTTGTCCAAGGAAATAGACGAACTCCTAACATCCTGAAGTTTCCTCGAGTAAACCAATACCAAAAGGTACAACCCGTTTTGTGCAACATCTCTGGTGTAACTACAAAGTCTATTCTAACTCTTATCTACAAATTCATTATCTACCCAATCATTTTTGTTGTACATGGAAATGTTAATTATGTCTTTTAGATAACTTGGGAGCAGCTGAAGAAACTTCTTTTCTTCCTTCACATTACGTTCTCAATGCAATGAACTATGCTCTATGACAGACCCAGCTTAAAGTCCCTCTGGACTTGGTTCCGCGCAAGACTCATCCATCAATCAATTGAGATTGGGTGTCATGGGTGAATTTCCTAAATAACCCAACATTGATATTGCAGATGTCAACTGCAACTGACGCGTTGAACTGGCAGTTCTCCATTTACCAAAAGTCGTATTACCAAGTTGTGGATGAATCAAGTGCTGCGTTGCATTATAAGCCTGTCGTAGTTTTGATCAACCCCTCTCAAAAGGGATGTGGAACTTCCACTTTGCGAGTCCATGGATAATGGAAGGGCATAAGGGCGGCTAGTCCCAGGACCCAGATGTACACCATTGACTCCATTAAGAGAAAGTTTCAAAGTGTTATGATTTATGCCGCGATGACTTGCATTCAGAGGAGATGAACTAGGAAGTGTCTCGAGAATAGAACGAGGAGATAGACGGGGTGCCGCTGCGTGGTCGGAAGGTTCAAGATGATGAGATGGTTGACCAGTAGATTCACTGGAGAAAGAAAAAAAGTAACCATTGCATGAATCCCGGATCCGGTAATCATGCATGTAAACCGACCACGTAATATGAGAGTCTAGAACGAACCTAGGGTCTCCACGTAATAGAAGAAACTTACCTATTATTAAATAGCATTTGACCTTTAGAAGAAGTATGTGAAGCTGGAGAGAGTAACAAATTAACTCTATGTTTAGTCAATTCTGTAGCACTATGTGCTCCATCCTGTAAATGTAAGAAAATGGATAACGTCATGAAATAATACAAATCATGGTTCTGCGAAAGCCATTCTTGCTATATGGTAAAAACAAACAGAGGAAAATCAAAGCTGAGACTTACAACCATTCGCATCCCTGAAAAGGCTTGGGCCAAAGGTGGAACTTCTGGCCGATGGGAGTTTGGTGTAACTTCTGAGAGATTGGAGTTTCTCAAAAAACCATGTTCCAATAACACGCTTGCAGATGGCCTCTCTGCAGGATTTCTTCGAAAGCAAAGCTGAAGGAAATCCTTGCCTGCTGGTGATAATGTTTCTGGTATTGGTGGGTTCTCTCTCAAAACCTTAAACAAAGCTGCAGCCTGCATGCATAAAAGCTTTCAGTAATCAACTTAACTTTTTGTGAAGATGGTATAAATTAGATATACATGAAACCTTAAACATGTTTCGTCCTCGAACCCAAAAACACTTCCCATTGCCCTTGAAATAAACTAGTCCTAGCAACAAAAATAAAGATAAACTGATGGTCCCCCCTATAACCAAACGGCAGAGATAATCTCGAGGACTCTTTTGTTAAAAAGATTTCATAGCGGGAAACCAACGGAAGGCAAGAACTAGCTAGCAAAACCCATAGGGCATCAACCCAAAAGAAATGACCGGAAAGCTACCTAAATCGTTATTAACAGAAATCCATCCCATAAACAAAAATGGACTGATAGCTTTCCAACCAATTCCAACTGGTTTAGCAAACACATCTTTAAGAAAAACCATCCCACAAACAAAAATGGCCTGAAAACCCCCCAAAAGGCTTTCCAATCAATTCCAACTGGTTTAGCAAACACATCTTTAAGAAAAAATGGCAGCCTATCATAAATTTAAAATTACAAGTTACAGCTCACAAATTAAGCTCCCAGCATGCATTTCAACCTTTTCTGGGAAATTATTTAACTCGCTGGAAACTTGTGAACATATATAACCATGAAATGTTATTTTTTAGCCATTGCAGCTTAAGCCAAGTTATTACCCTTTCAAACTGACTCCAAGGAGGTTTCCCCTGAAGCATCTCAATAATGGTGCAACCCAAGCTCCAAATATCAACAGCAAGGGCAGCATCACTATTAGAATCATTCTGCAAAGCAGCGTGTATAACCTGCGTGTATATAATCAGTGTTTAGTAATGATTCATCTCTCTGAGATTTTACCAAGACGAGGCAGACATGCAATACCTCTGGAGCCATCCAGTATGGACTACCCTTCATCGAGAGATTAGCTGCGTGCCCATTAAGCTGAACATGAGACAGATTCCATAATTTTCAAATCAAAAACAGAGTAACTGTTTAACTCAACTCACTTTGGAAGACCGAAAGAACAAAACAAAATTTATAAAATGCAAGAACTTAAGCTTCGCATGAGCGGCCAAGAAAAAGATACAGGAAAAAGGTTTCAGGAAAGAAGAAGTTCTAAACTCACGTGTTTTGCCATCCCAAAATCCGCAAGCTTAACAACACCATGAGCATCAACAAGCAAATTTGCCCCTTTAATGTCCCTAAAAGATACAGGAACCAATTTCCTCTCAATCAATATCAAAATAGAAAAGGTTGCTCAGAGAGTTAAATAAATAGTATGAGGAATGTCACCTGTGGACAGTTTTTTTGCTATGTAAGTAAGCCAACCCAGAGAGGATATGACGAGTGAAATTGCGAACAATGTCCTCCGTCATAGCTCCACAATGTTCTTGCACGTATTTATTGATAGATCCAGGATGGACATATTCAAGATATATGTAAAAGTGATCTCCTATCTGCACATTGAAAATAACAGTCTCCGAATTTACACAAACTGCAAATCGTAAATATGGGATCAACGTGAATAAAATGAATAAACAAAAGAAAATCCTCACTGTTTCACTGCCATAATACTGCACGATATTTGGATGCTTCAATTGGCTAAGAACTTTAATCTCCTGCAACAATGAAAAGAATTGTGGGAATCTGCTCGTAATAAAATCAGGTTTTAAAAGTAATAGAACCATCAATTCAGTGGATAGGATGCTGTCTTAAAAAGAACACAACGGACGCAGTAAATATCAACCTGCTCCAATTGATTTAAGCATTCGGCTGATTTGGCATCATCAGGAATTAGGTCAACCTCTTTCATGGCACATAAAGCTCCAGTTATCCTGTGCAGAAGCACACTTTATTATTTTGCAGTTCTACTGAAAAAAGGCAGAAGCAGAAATGTGGGGTTACAACTGCATACCGGTTGGAAGCAACATAAACACTGCCAAATGTACCCCGTCCAATGAGCTTTCCTTTTTGCCATTGATTAGTCATGGATGGTGTCTCGGGTTTAGCTACTATATTTTGAGGAACAGAACTTGTTGACATTGAAGGCATAGCAACTCCTGGAGGAAGGGGCAGGCGGTGACCAGTGACTTGATGACCACTGTTGTCATGCCATGCCGACGACATTGTAGAGTTGCTGTCTAACGATGACTTCTGATGCAGTGGTGATGATGGTCCAGATGGACTTTTCAGATGATTCCATCCGGGACTTCTTGCTCTTGGACTAGGAAGTGGAGAAAGATCGGGACTAGCAAAAATGTTTTCTGGTGAAGCGCGATGAGAATATCCTGGATGAAGGATATCAGCAGCTGCAAATTCTTGGGTTGACCAAGTCTGAAGTCCTTGAGAAGGTATATAAGTTGAGCCAAAATCTCCGGTACTCATTCTTCGAGGACTAAGTACAGGGCTTGATAAGCCACTGGCTGGTGCACTCTTAGCAGGAAAGTTCAACAGGAAGTTATTTTGATCTTTCCCAACATCAATTGGACCTTGAAGAATAACCTTCTTACCACGCCCATTTTGAGATTTAACAGATTGATTGTCACCATGCTCTAGACCCTTGTGATGGTCAGGAAACCTGCTGCAACATATCAATATTCATTCATAAATAAATATAGAATAACTTAGCTTCTAACAATTGATTCATTCGCCCAATCAACACATCTAACAACAAGAAATGAAATAAACCTCCATGCCCTATGTTTTGAGATCTAAACACAAACCAATATAGTTCTTCAACAAGTGCGATGATTCAAACAAATTCTTAATTGTTATTTTGATCATCATATAAACAATCTAAAATTAAAGAAAAAGAACCATTTTTTCTCATTATATCAATGAAACTACACAGAGGGGGTATTCAATGAACATAATTTAAAAATTCTTACCTCCCTATGGCAGAACCAAAATCAATCCCATCCCCAACTCCATCTCCACGCATAGAGTTGTTGTCTCCATCAATAATCTCATCACCTCCCCCATCACCTTTTCTAAAAAATTCTTCTTTAGGAGAAGGAAGAGGTAATCTAGATTCAGAATCACCACGACGAAGAAGAAATGAATTATAATCAGAAGGTAAAGGTAAAGGTTGAGGAACACCAGAAGTAGTATTATTATTATTGTTAGCAGAAGAAGAACCGACAGAAGAAGGTGAAGGAGAAGTAACAGTCCAACTTCCAGATCTAATAAAACGTTGTTGATTATTATCCTCTACATCAATCTCTCTTAAATGTCTGAGTTTACGTTGACGAGTAAGTCTTGGTTGTTGATGAAATCTATTGATACGTTGTTGTTGTTGTTCTGATGTTAATGTGTTGTGATTAATGGAAGAAGAAGATGGTGATGAAGATGAAGATTTGATTGAGGAGGATGAGGATGAACCTTTCTGCCACCAAGGCATTTCAAAGGGTCAGAAAACATGGTAGGTTTAAGTGTTCTGGTTTTAGATTGTCATTATAAACCCTGGTTTTTAGATCTTTCATTTGTTTTTCAGAAAGAGGAGGAGGAGAAAATGGTGGTGATGATAGAGATAGAGAGGAAAATTAACAAAGACAGAAATTACAGGGGAACTAACGAACTTCTTCTTCTTCCACATAAAAATAAATAAAAATGCTCGACAAAAATTAAAAATAATATTCTTTTTCTCCCTCAAAAATCTTGTCCGTTTGCCACGTACGCGGTTTACAAACGACCTGCTTTGTTTCCACCCCACCCAAATGAGTCCTTTTCGTTTTGTTTTTATCTCGATATTTTGATTTATTCGTTTTTACTACGGGTGTAGTGCCACCAAGATGGATTTTTCTTTTTCTAATCCCATTCCAATTCCGGAAGTTTTCATATTATCAGCCAACAACTTTACCAATATATTACACTGACATCTATCTGCAATATTCCGATTTGGCAGGTAAGGCTCGCAAGATGGAATATATCTTTCCTAGTATCGAATTAATTTTCGCGCAATTGGCTTCCGAATCGGCAAAAGATTCTGCAATTAAGCGTTCTCGGACTAGAGAAATACAAAGCAAGTGGCATCCCAGGAAGATGCTACTGGATAACTGAAGTGGTGCCCACAGAAACAAAATCTACATTGTTAGATGACCACAGTGGCTAAGTTGGGACAGTATCGATAGAGAAGCGGGTTATTACAAAATGGTATTAGAACAGATGACGAGTCAACTGTCGAGGATGAGAGGGTACACTGGGCGGATTGGGTCAGGTACTAGTCTCATGAGGGGTAATGAATATTGGCGTGTATATATTCTAGAGCTGAGAACATATCCAATTTAAGGTGGTGGTATTGTAGTACCCCAATTCGGCAGGTAACGTTTGCCGAATGAAATATAAGTAATGATTTTTCCTTTCATAACATCGATATCTTTTCATCACAATTAACTACGGAGACTGTAAAAAGCTCTGCAATTTAGCATGCTCCCATGTGATTAATCCATGGATGGATGACTTCCTGGGAAGTTATTGTTCGATGAACGCAGCGGTGCCCATTGAAAAACTCACACACACTGCCGAATAACGACAGTGGTTAGTTGGAACAATATTGGTGGAGGAGCGGGTCATTATACATGCTAGATGGCCTTCAAATATTAAGTAATTTTATATCGTTAAGGGAAAGTCTCGTGGATATAGAAAATTGGTCAATTTATCTCCACTATTGACTTGCCAAACTAGCAAATTTGTAACCTATCAGGAAGCTGATGTCGGATGATCGCAACAGTACTAGTTGAAAAGACTCACACCGCTGATTTACCGCAGTGGCTGAATGGGGGGACAGTATTGGGGGAGGAGCGGGTCATTAAGTGATTTGGTAAGAGGTTCCACTTCGCTATAGCTTTTAGTTGAAATCCAACTAATATGGTCTTCCGTGTCGCTTAAATTTAGCGAAATCCCTTAGTTACACTTTAAATTTGATCAGATCTAATGCGGGTTGTAGCTAAACGGTATCACACGGAAACTGAGTTTTCATTGAAAAAACTACTTTAAGAAAACTTAGTTTCCGTGTAATTTTCAACAGAAACTTAATTTTCATTTCCTATTATTAATTTTACTCCTAATTTTTCACTTTACTCTTTTATTTTACCAAAACTCCTTTTTTTCCTATTATATCTTTATTTTTTTATGTTAAAAATTGCTTTTCCCATAAATAATATATATCGAAGTCGGTGGAAATAAAATTTGGAGAAAAAAGAAACGGAAACTGAATTTTTGTTTGGAACTATTTACATGGAAACTCAATATATGTGTGAGTAAGATAAGGGATGCCCATCACCCATAGTGAGGTGCACCTCATACGCATTTCACTTAGCTTCAATAAACTATAGCTAAGGAAAATGTGTTATATTGTGCTTGTCATAAGAGCAAATCCTGCGGGATGGCAAATTTATCATTTTCACTCCATTATTGACTTGCCAAACTAGCAAATCTGCTAGTTTGTGGACCGCAACAGAGTTTCTGCCCAGCAATAGAGAGTACACTGGGTCTTGGGATGCAGTTTTGTCATTTTGCAGCACAATTTTTGTCGCACAGTAGTCATCTAGATGCTTTGCATCACGGTCACTGTCACTCAGTGCAATTATCTAACAATTGATAACTATTTGAGGCAACAACTCAACATCAAACTATTCTAATCTCCACTGAGTTTTTTCTAATCTCACAGTAATCTGCTGAAAGATAGCTCAAGCTAAACGTTGTGGTCATAAATTTATTTTAGAAGAATATATACCTATTTGTACAACTTATGTATTATAATTTAAAAAATCACTTCTTTGTGCAAGTCGCCCAAAGTCTCATAGCGTTTGGAAGATCACTCATGAAAAGTTCATTCTAGGGCCTGGAAACCCTGGAGAATGCGTGATCTAATATTGTTGTCGGCTCGTGGTGAGAAAAAAATCGACTTTTTAAACCTAAGAAATTAATTTATGTCGTGATTTTTAACCAAAAGAGCTCCGGTGGTGGACATTGTGCAAAAGCAAAAGAATTTGTTTCGAAGGTTGTTTCGACATCCTTAAGGTGTTGAACATATTCATTCGTTTTTCGTTGGTAGTTGCTCCACAACCTGCATCTCATGAACGCATTATGAGAACAAAATAAATGTTATGTAAAATTTGATGTAGCATAACTATATTATTCCAAATAAAATAAACTTTGATTTACATTCTTTTGAAAACTATTCTTTACCCACCAGCCAAACATGCACTAAAAGCAGCAGTCCACAAGCTACAACTTAATATCAGTAAGAACATAAGCCATATCATAAAGCAAGTCTTGAGAGTTACGGCCTTTAGTTTAATGGTGGAGCTATGGTTCACAAGAAATAAAATGGGTTTTGAAGCAGTTATCCATTCTTTATTATAGACTGAACTCAGTGTTATTCCGCTCACTCATGGTGGTAGTATTAAATTTGAAAACGCGGGGAATACCAAATACACTCAACTTTTCGTTCGACAACCTGTATAGACAAAATTATTCGTATACGCAGGGGATACGCAAGCAGACCAACTGAATGATCCTTGAAAATATGTATATAGAGTTTATATCTCAACCTCTACTAACCAGTATGTATATATACTTAGATTCCGTGAACCTGATTCTTAAGCAGATTACTTGGACGAACTCAAAAATCAATATCCAAGATTAATCTAGTCGTATCTAAATAATCTAATCGGAATTCTTCCAAGTGATTAAACTTGTTATTTATCTTTCAAGATACAAATTCTACAAGAAACAAGTCTCGTAATCGATTATAATTAAGCGGACGTATATAGCTAGATTGAATACATACAAACCTGTGTAAATCCAATTATA
Source organism: Papaver somniferum (assembly GCF_003573695.1). NCBI lineage: Eukaryota > Viridiplantae > Streptophyta > Magnoliopsida > Ranunculales > Papaveraceae > Papaver > Papaver somniferum. The sequence continues at coordinate 133,389,089 of NC_039363.1, read as the reverse complement.
AAGATAAACAATATAATGCGGAAAAGGAAAAACACCAGACACCAGAAATTTTGTTAACGAGGAAACCGCAATAACAGAAAAAATCCAGGGACTTCGTCCATGTTGAATACCATACTGTATTAAGCCGCTACAGACGGTAGCCTACTATCAGACTTCGGACTAGAATGTACTTGAGACCGAACCCATCCTTCAAGCGATTCAGTTAAAGTCGCGCTCCTTACGTCTCTTGAACCTTACAAGGATCTATGCACTTGATTCCCTTAGGTGACGTCATTTACATCCTAAGAGTTGCTTCAGGCGAAGTGATGAATTTTGATACAAATCTGCCTCTAACAAATAAGCCTATTTGATTTCAGTTTAGATCAAAGATATGAGCGGTTTTTCAAGTCAACCAGTAAAGACCCAGTGAATGCTTGCAAAAGGTTCAAAAAAAAAAAATCTTGTAACTTACAGACTTTAATGTCCTACACAAAATTGAGTAAAGTGAAGCTTTCGTTGTTTTCAGGGAGTTGGAAAAAGAAGGAAGATCAGCTCCTAGCTATCTTTTAAGATGATGAGTTGAGAACAAAGTGGAGAACGAGTGCGTAACGCGTGGGAATCTGCCAAAGATTTCGGGCAAAAATTCTGAATCAAGCTAGATAGCTCTCTTTGATGAGCCCGCGTAGTGGAAATCAGTTTGCAATAGACAAAGCTAACAAACCTCATAACTCTGAAACTTACGACTCCCGAAGAGAATCACAAATTCTTAACCACCTCTCAATAATAATCTTTGAAAGATCAACTAAGATAGGTCTTTAGATATCTATCTTGAGGAATCACGGAGTCTGTGACGAAGATAACTTTGCGATCACTATCTATCTTGCCTGAAAGAGATTACAAAAACCTCGATAACAGAAAAGAAAGATTAGGATTCATACACTATCAAGGTAAAGATAGTCGGACCTCACGAATTCCCAAAGTGAAGTATTTTAGTCGTAGACCTAATAATGTTTCGCAGAGGCAATGCAGGTCAATAAAGCAAGACTCTAGAATCAAATAAGACACAAAGTGTTAGGAATTGATTTTTCTAGTTGATAGAGCTTCTCTATTTATAATTTTCAAAGACCAGGGTTAGCTTAGAATTTAATATAAGATAACTTGAGAATTAAGCAAACACTTTAGATTTTCAAAATACAATAGAAGAGTATACACATAGGTTCAGTTACGAAACCGTGTATAATGACTGTTCGGTTTGGAAAGTTATCCAAAGAACTAAAAATTATTTGATGTTCATTTAAACACCTAAGAATTTAATCATGATGCCCACAAATAAGTGTTTAAGTGATCAATGAATTCTTAGAAGTGTTTAAGAGAGTTCTAGTTATACTAAACATATAATGAAAATAAGTCTTTAAAAATATACTAAATATAAATTGGGATAGTTGATACAACGGTTCGTGAACCGCAAGGCTTGTTCACTAGTCAGGACGCTACAATTCGTGAATCGGTTTCGCCAACCCTGCTAGACTACCGAGATCAGTTGACCACAGTTCGTGAACTGGGTTCGTCAACTGCTAGCCTATTTATCCAACTTACAAATTCAGTTCACCACGGTTCTCCAACCAGGTTCGTGAACTGTTCCCAACTGAACTTGCGATAACGAACTGGTTTGCCAACCTTCCCGTATTTCTGTAACTCAGATATCGATGGTATGCGAACTGGTTCGCCAACCTACCCTGAGTAAAAATATTACTAAGTTCATATTTTTCTCTTATGATGTTTGAAACATTCCCAAGTGATATAATCATTCGCATGGGAAATTTTCAATTGATCCACAAATTAATTCATAGAACTAATATTGTTAAGGACCGTTTAACTTCTTATTTGCTAAATCATATTTCAAGATTTTTCACAAGACAATATTTACTCGAAACTTCTTCTTTATAACTCTACTAGAAGTCATACGACATAATCTCAATAGATAGAATGATGGTATAGTTAGTAAAATAGAATGGTTCAGTCTTCATATACCTGATACACAAGTTCTCTAAATGTTTTTGTTGATCTTCAGTCTTCAACGGTGATCTCTGATACTCAACTACAATTCTAACCTAGCCGGAGACTTGACTTAGTAGACTAGAAATCAAGATATAGTTTTGATCACCTAACATTGACAACGAGTTTGAGATAGCAAAAATTGTGGGTTCAACCGAACAATACTCTAACAAAATTAAAGGGATTAGTGTGAAACTCTACTTATGACTTAGAGGTGTTGAAGTTCTTTTCTATTGGATGCCGAGGTTTTATAGAGTTGAATGTAGTGAAATGTGTCTTTAAATTGCCAAATCCAAATATCATTCTTATATGTTGTGATAGTACCTTCAGAGGGAACGTTGAAAATCCTGGTTATATTTCCATTGTCAAAAGCTGTTGTGGGGAGGTTATATGTGATAAATGTGGAGGATTGAGACTGGCTTCCAATTTTATTGGTGGGATTATTGCAGTGATCAAAGCATTATCAATGGGTGATTACAAACAATAATAGGTGTTTGTTGCTTTCTGAAATTGTATAGATAATACAAGCAAGATGGTATAAGATTATTGGTATGATTTCCTTTCTAAAATTCAGACATGGTTACAGAGAGATAAACTTTGCAGCAAATAAGTTGACAAAGAAAGGAGATGGTGTAGACAAAGGTCATATGCTTAACTTTTACTTGAAACCTTCTTTTGATAAGGTAAAATCGTCCTCTGAGAAATATTTCGAATTATGTTAATTGAGTTTGTATCTATTTATTTCAGTGGTTTTGCTGGCTTTAAGCTTGTAGTGTTTGTTTTTGGTTGTAAGTTTGGATAGTCATTTTGGTAATATTTTTTAATGATTTAGCAAACAAAAAAAAAAAATAGCACTTGATTTTGCAATCCAAAATTCCAACGGAAAAAAACTTTTTCGTTGTAATCTGTAATTAGTTTTTAAATAAAAGTGAACATCTGAATAACTATTTAAGTTCTCTTGGCTTTTTTAATAAAAAAAAAGATAAACTCTCAATTGGGTAGAAAATCCTAACTTCCAAGAACTATTAGGGTGAAGAATTATTACCACACAGAATCTATCCTATCTGAAAGATGCTACAAGGACTCTGGATTTATACCCCTATTTTTTACACCCCTACGTGGCAGCTAAATCCTAGATTCCATCTCATCCAACCCCACCAGGAAAATAGAGGGTCGTGTTTTAAAGAATAAGCCAATCAAATTTTGACACACAGTGGTGTCAAAATTTTGGGGTATGAGTCCCTTAAGCATTTTCATCCTATCTATGTCACTTTTCAGTACACCAATTAACTATCTAAAAGGAAGCTTTCCTTTTCTCTAAAGTCAATAATACTTCTTTTTACATGATACTAGCTCACATAATACTGGCTAGTTTATCTGTCAGCAGCCATAGACTGGGTTTACAAATGGACATGAGTATTCCAAAATCGCTTAATCAAAGATAGTAACAGGTTAACAGCCTGCTTGTGCTTATATTGTCAACCCTCTAATGTTCACACTGCTAGATCATCTTAATTTGCATGTGAGTTCCAAATAAATGACTCATTCAATTCATAGAGTAGTGATGCTTAGTTACTTAATTATCAATTAAACTAGTATTACTAAAAGTTGGATAAAATTTCAACTAAAAAAAGGCTTGGTACTGCTTTAAAACATGGGGATATTGCTTTCCAATCTGGACTTCCTCAAGGTTTAAGTATATAAAATTTAATTATGAACGAATGTGGTCCCTCAAATAGAGTTGTCTAATACACACTCCAGTGTCATTATGCAACAAACCGTGTACAACTCTTGGATTACGTGATGCAATGGTAAGCCTGTTGTCATTCAATCATAATGTAAACAGGATAAGAGAGAATTAAAATAGCCATAGCAATTAGTTTAGGCCTATAGACTAATTCAGCCATTTCACAGATAAGCAATCCCATTAACAACAAGTTGCATGTTTTAGCTCTTGAAGTACTTGTTTGTTTTGCCTGTGTTTCTATATATACAGTGGTAAAATCATATATAAGGATATTACTAGTAATCAGAACTCGAAACTCGTCAGCATCGAATTCTTTATCGATTGAAAACACTAAGCCTTTGTTTCATGTGATGAGATGATTGGAATATGATTTTATCTTTTGTTTGACATAAAAATAATTTTGAGTAAAACACACATCTCATTTCCTGAGAATCACATTTCAGAAATTGCATAGGTCTTTTCCTAATCAATCTTCTTCTTGATAAGTCCTCCTTACACTGTTATTCTTACGTTATATATATACATTTTGCATGGAACTTCGTTTTAGGTTTTGTCCACTGGTCTCCTTTCCTTATGAGGCCATGATTGTTTATTTTATAAGTTAAACATCTGACTTCCAAGACAGACATACACTCTAATCCAACTTGAAGAGTTAAAAAGATTTTCGTGTCCAAGTCAATTTTTAATCTAACTCAAATTTTATCTACCCTATAGTTGAAAGTTGAAACCCACAAAGACAAATACTTTTAATAGCTTAACAGTCAACTGCACCCTTTGACAAATTAGGATTCTTTGGTTTGTTTATTTTTGTATTATTAGATGGAGTGGATGGGACATGTGCCGTGAACAATGGGACAGACAGTGGTAAAAGAATACGAAATATCATCAACATTAGTTCAATGTTTTGAGTCTGCATTACATCCTCCAGGGAGAAAAAAAATGCTTTGATCAATTTTAACCAGTAGTAGTTTAATGAAGGTGGAGCTGCTCAAACGTAGACATTGAAGAAGGAAGTTGCCGTACACACAGTCCTGCTTTTGCAGTCAACAAGGGACCCAAACTCGTACGGTACTCACCTTGTCCACTAAATTCTCAAGCCCACAAATTGGATTAAAGAGTCTATGGAGGAGATGACTTTGGATTGAAACTACTACCAACTTTGAAATGGTCAAATTCAAAACAAAAACTAGACAGCAAAAGCATGTGTGAAAACTGAAAAACATGATTCATCAAACCTTTGTAAAGAATAATATGTTAGGTAAAACAAGTCTAATGCAAGATGGTTTTGTCAAAGTCTCTATATCATTATTTTTTCTTTCCAGCTAATTAGTGATAAAATACTAACTCTGTGTCGAACAAAGGAATTGCCAACAACTACTGCTTCCTAATTGGTTATGAATCAATTAGTCAGAAACTGGTGCTAAGCTGAATTGAGTGTGCCTAGTAGTTTTCTTGCTTTAGAAGTTCTTTCAAGGTTAAAAGAAAAGGACAAGCTTCCTTTAAAGGTTTCATGGAAGTCTGAATGAGGGGAACACAAGAGACATTAGTTTTTGAATGTTGGTATTGCTTTTGGAATCTGGATCAAGTCTGAATTGTTCAAAGGGGTTGTATTTTTCTTAATTTCTGTAACCAAACTCAACCGAGTGAGAAATAGAGAGAAAGTCAGCCTAGTGACAAGTGCTTGATTACTGCTTCAACATCATATGTGTATTAGTGGAAAAGCCGAAACACTATATGTTGCCCAAATACTTGGTCCAGAATCTACCTGAGGACCCTAACGCAGAACACTGCCGATATGTGTACACGGTTCTTATCAGCAATATTAGTTACCTAGTGATTACATGTACACTGCTTACAGGTTCTTACCAACAATTCCATACTACCATCTCTCACTTGATCATCAATAACCATATCAACAAGAAACTAATGGCTTCACATGACTTATCTGCATTATAAGTTGGATACAAGTTTTGGTAATCCTAGTCAAAGAATATTATATAAAATCTAGTAAGCTTTATCACTAGGTGTATTACAGAATGCAGTCACTGGGTTTCAAAGTTTTATCTAGAATGGCATGACAAACATCTATAAGAATAAGGAGTACAGACTACAGAGAAGTTTGTGTGTGCTGATATTACAAGCCACAACTAAAGCGGAGACAGTCCATTTTAAAGATGACGGATAAAAAGATGCAGAATGAAAGTATGGATAGTCAACCAAAAGGAAAAAAAGAACATTATAGGTGCTCAGAAAATTCAGCCATGCTAACTTATACTTTTATGTTTGAACAAGGAGACCAACAACCCCCAAATATATATTGAAGAAAAGAGTTCTACTTACTAGTTAAGGATGATAGAGATGCCTACGTTGACTGCAAAATTCAGCATTCTCTAGATTACTGCAGGATCTGCCTCTTTCAACCCAGTTGTTTCCTGTTTCAACTTCTTCGCTTCCTTTTTCAACTTGTTTGCGTCCATTTTCAACTTGTTTGCTTCCATTTTCGTGGCTGAAATGACCTTACATATGGGCAAGTTCTCCATCTTAGTCAAAACCTTCAACGACGGACTAACACCGATATCCTTCAAGTGAAGTTTGTCTCCGATATCTAGCTTGCTTATGTCCACTTCAATTTTTGGAGGAATGAGCTCAGCTGCACATTCACATCTAAGATGAGTCTCTAGTCTTTGCAGATGTCCTCCTGTTTCCATGAAACAAAAAAAGAGTGACAGTGATTGGTCAAAATGAGAAGAGACAATACCTAAAGAGTGCTAACAAAAACGAGAGTTTTACAGTAGACTGAGATCATCATAGGTAAAGGAAGTTAACAGTTCTCTCATAAATCAGTAGCAGAGAATATATAGTCGCACTACACAAAACACACCCCTTTGGTTTGCATAACATACCATGGATATCAAGGGGATATGTAGGTGATACAATCATACAACACGACTCAGTGCTGATAACATATGCTGTTTTTTAAACTCAAAAGCTAACCAGACGATGCTAGGAAGCATTAAATTTGCTGCTCATACATTTATATCTAACCATGCTCAACTCCTAGTAAAGAAGTTGCAAATGGTAACCTGTAATTCAACTCGACACAGTAAAACAATGTATCACCAACATGGTAGTAGGTGATGTTTAAGTCGAGCAGTCAATACACCAAGAGAACGTATCACTGGCCCTAATTCTCTCCATGCCCCAATAAATCACACAAATTGTGCACACCGCAATGATTAATACAAACATTATCATTATTAGAGAATTAGACTAAATTCACGATTAGCAATTTGGTACAATCCACATTTAGAAATGAAGGCCATTTCTACAAATATGTGTATAATCTTCAATATCCTTCATGCATTTTGACAAACACAATATGTTCATATATTGAAACATATAAATCAAAAGACTAACCTTTCTTAAGTCCAGGGGAAATGTCCTCTCCTTTGAAAACAAGAGGAATATTAACCCTAAAACCCTTAACTCCATCTTCTGCCCACAGCAATACTAAATTCAAGATTCTCCCAGTCTCAGGATCCCTATGAACCTGTAAGTAAACACCATTATATAAACCCTAATCAAAACCCTCAAAATAAAAAAATAAAAAATTATAAGGACAAACAGAAAAACATTACCTTGATGGGTAGAACTGTTCCAGAATCAAGAGTATGAGAAGACCCAGAACCAGCACGAATCTGAAGCTTAAAACGAGTAGAACAAAAGAATGGAAGCTCAACAGTTTCGAGAATTGATTTGATTTGTTTTCTCTCAGTAGTCAATAGTAGTTTCTTTGAAACGGGTTTGTTTGGATCACTCTGATCTTTAGCAAATACTACTGTTGGTATTCTTCCTTGCGCTCTATCTTTTGCTGCTATTTTGTTTCCTGTATATTCTCTTGGTACTGCTTCTATTGTATGATACAAAGTAGAAAAATACCTAGATGATGCCAATGTTTCCCCCCTGTAAATCCCAACATTCATCAATTTCTTAACCCCGCCACTCCATAATCGATTACCCATTTCTCTATATCTCTCTCTCTGTCTCAACTCTCAATCGATCTCTCAGCCCTCTGGGATTCAGATGCTGGAAAGAGTTGAGCAGTCCAAAAATGAAACCCAGAAAATGATAATGGCACCCACAAGATTTAGCCTTTCTGGGATGGCTAAACTCACTCATATGCCATGCCAAGTGGCCTGGCAAATTGGAAGCGCCGCTATGGTGAAATCGTTAAGCGATGGAGTATCTATCGAACGGTGGAGACTATACCGTTGTTGCTAGCGGTCGAGTATCAACCGCTTGTGGTTAGTCAAAACCGGTCGGTGGAGATTTCATCGCTTAGAAGATAATGGTCTATTGGCTATCTATCTCCCCCATCCCACCATAGATATTCACCCCATTAAATCAAATTAACCACATCTTGTTTTTTCATCAATTAACTATCATCTTATTCCTTTCTACCTTAATCCTTGGTTTACTTATTTTGAGTTTCATTAATCAATGAATTCTGATGAAGAGGTGTGTATTCATTGCGGATCGATTTGAATCACAACAGTTAATGTTCGTTCAGGCGATGCAATAAATGGATAACGATTCAGATGAAGATAGAGAACTGACCAACATTGTGATGCAGCTATATTCATCGGGGAAGATACCTAGAGATCCAGAGCCAAGAGAGGTATTCACGAGAAGATATACGCATCGACGAAGGGAAGAGTTCCACGACAAGCTGATGTTAGATTATTTTCTTCCCGATTGTGTGTTCTCTGATGAATATTTCCAACATCGATTCTGCATGCCACGACATCTGGTGTTAAAGATTATTAGTGAGCTTTGTCAGGTAGAACCTCAATTTAACTATTAGTACGATGCACCGAATATTAGAGGTTTTAGGTTATGGAAAACCTCCAGATTCTAACGATGAGTATCTTCGTATGGGCAAACAACTGCATACAAGTATCTTGCGGTTGTTTTGCGAACAATGTTTAATCATTTTGGTCCAACCTATTTATGAAAACCAACTAACGTAGATGTTAGAGAAATACTAAAGCAAAATCATGAAAGGGGATTTCCAGGAATGCTGAGTAGTCTTGACTGCATGCATTGGGTATGGACCAGTTTCCCTACCTATTGGGTCGGTAAGTATAAGGGTCACTGTGCAAAACCAATTATTATCCTTGAAACTGCTGCTTCTTATGATTGTTGGATATGGCATTTTTTTTTGGTCTTCCAGGGCCTCAGAACGACATAAATGTTTTGCATAAGTCGTCTTTGTTTGAAGTTTTAAAGTATGGAATTAGTCCTAAAGTAAATTTCACTATCAAAGGTCATCGTTACACTCACTGGTATTATCTTGCAGATAGAATCTATCCAAAATGGTCAACTTTAGTTTATTGTTACCGTCAGCCCCCTATTTCGGCGAATTGGGTTGTACATACACCTGTTTCAATAGTAGATAAATGATATTAAGGAAGGATGTGGAACAGGCTTTTGGAATTTTGAATCGGAAGTTCGCCATCATTTGTGGGCCTTATCGTGGTCTAAGTACTTGTGTAATTATGCATAACATGATAATTCAGGAACCCGTCGTAATAAATATTTGACTAACCATGAAGATGAAGATTTAAGACATGAGGTTCAACCAGAAAGAGGATTACCTGCAAAGTACCACGCGCAAATAACTTGTCACACTGAGAACAAAGCTTTGTATGACAGGTTAAGGGATGATCTGAAAGCGAATATGTGGGTTGAGTTTGGAAGAATGAGAGAGCGAATGGATTAGTGTTAGATCAAATTATTTTTTAGATTGTTGTAAGTTTGTTTGTTTAGTTGTGAAATTATTCGAATCGTTTTAAGTTTTCAAAATTATGGTTTATACCCAAATTTTTTGAATCTTTTAAGGTTGTAGTTTACGTTTTTCATTTTACCGAGCTACCTATAAAGCACCGAGTGGCCAAGACTCGGTTGCCAGAATCCATGTATATACCTACCAATTCATCCATTTCAAAATCACACCTTCACTCAAGATTTTCTCTACTTTCTGGGTAATTTATGGATGATCATAGCTTTACTGAAGATGAAGATTTATCTCTTTATAGAAACTATGTAATGTACTACCCAAAGAGAGGTGAAGAACGGCAGATGAATGGTTTACCCAGTATGAGTTATTGGGGTGAAATTCATGAAGCATTCTGCACAGAGACAAGTAATCCTCATAACCGGGACCGGGCTGCTTTGTTTTGTCGATTCATCATTATGGGAAAAGATCTTGTGGATTTTATAGCTATGAGACAGATTATCAATCGATATCGGCTTAAAGGTGACATCGATGCTGAATTGGGAGTGCGAACTCAAGACAATTGGCGAAGATGGAAAGGAAAATAATTTGTATACGAATCGCATTTCCAAATTCTTAAGGAGTTTCTCATGACTCGTACGGGATGTTAGTTTTTAACGGTCTGTTGATTAGTTTTAATGAGATGTTGTCAAATTTAAGTTTTAATGAGATTTTATTTTATTTTAGTTTTATGTGTTCTTTCGTGCAAAGCATTATGTAATTCAAAATCCAAGCAACCGAAAACTACTACAACTTCATTCATCTTGAAAAACTATTACATTTTAATTAAAATTAAAGCTTATACATTATAATGAAGTTAATGAAGTAGTTCTACTTCATCATGTTCTGATTCATCATCATCTTTATCTTCATTTTGACCTTCATATTGTTGTTCCAAATTTCTCTTGTTATGTTTTTCTTCCAACTCTTCTGCTAATCTGTCAAATTCCATCTCCCATACCATTTTTTATCGATCGGTCATGACCGCGGTGTTGCACCAAGAATCTTATTTTTGTCATGATCTGAAACAAACTTGTCTTGAATTTGACATGATTGAGATGGTTGTGAACTTGGTGTTGAAGGAAAAGAAGGGTATGGTGACCTTTCAGGTGCACGCTGTTGTTGATGGTGGTTTTTAGCTTAGGGTCAAAATCGTAAAATTGTACATCTAACATGACATCACTATGACTATTAGCACATTTATTGAATCAATCAGCATGCCTACGTAAGAATTACCGAGGTACCCTTTTTTTTACATGGGTCATGTTCCACGGCAGAACCCTTAACACTGACTGACATCATCTATGCCGAACCCTAATTCTCATGCTACCGCGCCAAGGCATGCCAACCATGTCAGCCGCACCACTGTGCCAATGGCAGACCATGCCAGCCACGTCACCGCCACTGTGCCAATAACATACTATGCTAGCCACATCTCCACGCCAAGGAATGCCAACCATGCCAGCCGCACCACTGCGTCAATGGAATGCCATGCCAGCCGCACCTCCGCGCCAAGGCATGCAAACCATGTCAGCCGCACCACTGCGCCAATGGCATGCCATGCCAGCCGAACCTCCGGGCCAAGCATGCCAACCATGCCAGTCGCACCATATGTGTCAATAGCATGCCAACCACCTTGCTGCGCCATACCATGAAGGCCTTCCCTATGCGGCTACCAAAACGAAGGCGTGCGATGATCAACGACCACCCTTCCATCTTAGATGCAAATCTTAGCCGTCCAAGGTCGCCAAACAACGCATGGTAACCTTTGGCCCAAACCCTAGTTTTTGCCACGCCAAGGCATGCCATGCCACATGTGCCAATGGCATGCCAACCACCTTGTCGCGCCATACCATGCCGGCCTTCCCTATGCGGCTACCAAAACAAAAGCATGCGATGATCAACGGCCACCCTTCCATCTTAGATGCAAATCTTAGCTGTCCAAGGTCGCCAAACAACGCATGGTAACTTTTGGCCCAACGTCAAAACCCTAGTTTGGACGCACCTAAACCACGCCAAGGCATGCCGACCATGCCACATGTGCCAATGGCATGCCGCGCCATCCACCTTGTTGTGCCTAAGCCATGCCATGCCGGCCTTCCCTTCGCAGCTACCAAAAAGAAGGCGTGCGATGATCAACGGCCACCCTTCCATCTTAGATGCAAATCTTAGCCGTCCAAGGTCGCCAAAAACGCACGGTAACCTTTGGATCAACGCCAAAACCCTAGTTTGGATGCGCCTAAACCACGTCAAGGCATGCCGACCATGCCACATGTGCCAATGGCATGCCGCGCCATCCACCTTGCCGCGCCTAAGCCATGCCATGCCGGCCTTCCCTTCACGGCTTCCAAAACGAAAACGTGCGACAATCAACGGCCACCTTTCCATCTTAGATGCAAATCTCAGCCGTCCAAGGTCATCAACCAACGCATGGTAACCTTTGACCCAACGTCAAAACCCTCTTTTGACCGCGCCTAAACCACGCCAAGGCATGCCGATCATGCCACATGTGCCAATGGCATGCCGCGCCATCCACCTTGCCGCGCCTAAGCCATTCCATGTCGACCTTCCCTTCACGGCTGCCAAAACGAAGGCGTGCGACAATCAACGGCCACCCTTCCATCTTAGATGCAAATCTCAGCCGTCCAAGGTCACCAACCAACGCCATGGTAACCTTTGGTCCAAAACCCTAGTTTTGGTCACGCCCAAACCGCGTCAAGGCATGCCGGCCATGCCACATGTGCCAATGGCATGCCATCCACCTTGTCGCGCCATACCATGCCGGCTTTCTCTATGCGGTTACCAAAACAAAGGCTGGCGACGATCAACGGCCATCCTTCCATCTAAGATGCAAATCTTAGCCGTCCAAGGTCGCCAACCAACGCATGGTAACCTTTGGCCCAACGCCAAAACCTTTTTTTTGGCCACGCCCAAACCGCGCCAAGGCATGGCAACCACCTTGCCGCGCCATACCATGTCGGCCTTCTCTATACGGCTAACAAAACAAAGGCTTGCGAAGATCAACGGCCACTTTTCCATCTAAGATGCAGATCTTAGCCGTCCAAGGTTACCAGCTAACGCATGGAAACCTTTGGCTCGACGCCAAGCCCTAGTTTAGTTGCACCCAAACAAAGCCAAAACCCTAACTTTTGTCCGCGCCTAAACTAGGCCATATTAAAGCCGTATCGGCCATGATTTCATGTCACTGGCTACTAAACGAAGGGTTGCAATAATCAACGGCTACCCTTCCTATCAAGATGCAAAATCTCGACCGTCGAAGGTCACCACCGAGACGGCAAGTCTCCCAAGCTCAACTTGAAGAACAACAACATGCTACATGTTTTCCACGAAAACACTCGAGACATCAACACATGTCACAAACTGGGGGATGCTCATTAGGTATTGGTTTGGCGGTTTACAGCGTGCGGCGTACACTACGCCCGTTATAAGAAAGTGTCATAAGGATGAGGCGCTTAGTAAACACAGGGAGTAATGGTGAAACGCTTTCTTTTATGGAACCTCAATTCCAGGCGTTACCAGTTACCACCTCCTCCCATTTACTCATCCGTTTTCCATTTCTTACGAGACCAGAGTACGTTTCACTTCGACTTGTATAAATAGGTTTTACTTATTTCCACCGAACGACAAGTTCTGGTCAGGAGCATACAACACTCAGAAAAACATTTTCTAGCTTTCCCATCTATTAGCATCCCACTTTCTGATACAAGTCTTAAAACAACTACTCTTCCAGAATCAACTATTATGGTCTCAACACTCTCTTCGCTTCCCTCCCCAAAACCAACCCTTTTCCTTCACTTTGTGACCGAAGCAAGTCTGGAATGGTCATTTCTTGGTTTAGGCCGGATTTGTACAGATTTATCTCTCGAATCTAAAGTACTCCCTTGCAGTACATTGTTTAGGGTTTAAATTTGTTTCTCACCCACACATCTGAAATTACAAAAATCAGCAGAAACCATTTTCACCCTCAAACAATTGGCGACCACAGTGGGAGGCTGATCTTTCGGTCACGATGTCAATTTTCAATCCTCGATCTCATACCTTGACCCAGACGTCGGGACAGTAAAATCAAACGATCCGTTCAGGAATCGACGACTCAGCTACTAGGCGGCTCGATTACCAGTCGTGACACTGCAAGGGACGACTGGGGACTTCCGAGGGGTTAGAAGCAAACGATCCGCCCAGGGATCGGCAGCACGACAAGGAATGACTGGGGATTTTCCACAGTCACGACGTTGTTTCCCACAAAACTCGATCTTACACCCGGAAGATTCCTTTTTCACCAAAATATCCAAAAACCGAGTAAGTCTTGCCTAGACAAAATAAGTGGTTTACTACTTCAGGTTTTCACGGGAATGATGAAACCAATAGCCATGTTATGTTTTATCTCATGCTCTCTGTCGACAAGCAATGCTCACGATTCAGTGGCTTTCCTGAGATGTTTTCACCATTCGCAATCGTAACCAAAAAGCATCGTTATTTTAAAAACAGTTCATTCCAAATAATAATCCAAAACCCTCAAGGTAACATTTGTCTGTCAAACCAAAAATCTAGGAAATCAAAACCGTAAACTAGGCGTTTCATTTGCCTTTAAAAAAATAAAATAAAATAAGAAGTTCAGAAGACAGAAATGCATTCAAGGAAAGTTTTTCAACAATGGCTTGCTCTTCTTGGCAAAAGCCTCTTTCGTGCTTTGGAGAGCCGCCCTCCTCAACTTCAGCTTCCTGGACAACTTTTCGACTTCCGCTTCCTGCTTCTTCACCATATCCGCAGAAGGATCTTCGACTGTTTCAGACAACAACTTTTCAACCTCAGAGAAACCTTCAACGAACCAAGGAACATTGAACTCGAAGTTTACACACGTGTCACGATGGAACCTCCAGCTCGAGACTACATCCTCAGAAACAGTATTACCAGTCACATTGCAAATGTCGTAGAAGACAAAGCTTCCTCCACACGCTTAACCAACGCAAATCGACTAGTAATTTTCTTGGTCGTGGCGATATATCCGTAGCTTTCCCATGTCTTGGTGTATAGCGCCGCGTGTTTTGCTGGCACGCTAAATCCCCCGATTAACACATGATCCGGATGAGGAACCAAATATGGAGGGTGGAAAGTGGCGTACGCGACTGCATCAGCAACCGACAAGGGATTCCTAACGACAATTGCACCTGCGGCCACTGGAGTACTCTCCATTGTCTGAGTCACAATGAATTTTTCATCTCGATCAACATCCATTTCAAGGTCGCCCGGTGCGGCTGTCACAGTTGGAGACAAAGTTGTATCTCCGCTAGTCTCCGTCTCAGGGCCATCTTCAGAAACGGGTTCCCCCTATGATATCACGGATTAGATATTTTCCAAAGAGAAAGGAAGAGAGGAAATAAGAAAAAACATGTGGGAGACTCACTGATTCGCTTTCAGACTGACTAGAGGAATATTCAGCAATGCTGTCGGAAGAACTACTCTCGCCATCACTGGACTCTGAACTTTCATCCTTCTCGGGTTCCCCATCACCATGGATAGGCTCAGCACCGCCACCCTCCGTCTCGAGAAACGATGTTTTCTGACTACTTGCAAGTTTGGTAAAGGTGTTCACGCTGCTGAGACCCTGGGCAAGATACAAATACGGATACTCAGAAAAGAAACAAGGATATACGCGATCCAACTAAGATCAAGAGGAAAAGCATACGTACCCGCATATTAGACGAACTGAAAGTCGGTAAGGCTGTCGAATCTGACTGGGAACCGTCTGCATGGCTTTTAGACCTTCGCTCCTTCACTTGGGGACTATCTGCATTCGGGCTAACGGATTTTCGCTTGGTCGAAGAAAGATCCCTCAGTAGTGGGTACTTTGCTAAAACCGTAGGAGAAGGCTTACCGCGACGGTTTTCTACCACATCATTCACGAATCCATGGATAGCGAGAAAATCATCCTGCCAAAATATGTTATATTTGGAGGTTGTTGATGGATTTCGTTCCGCGAGCGGAAAAGGGAAACTTTTACCCGACACAAGAACACTAGCATCGAGAACAGTTGGCAACGAGTCTTCTGGAACAACCGGCTGACGAACGAGTGGGACCCCTTGGTCAAAACCCATATTCCGAGCCGCCCTATCGATATTTTAAGAAACTGCTTTGCAAGATCCTCGAAAGAAAGACGACACATGACCGGGCGTGTAGCTTCGCATGAACACCATCTCTCCAACACTCATATCCTCTTTATCAGAAGACAAAGACATGCTAGGAGCAGGAGCAAAGGTATTGATCTGAGTTATGGACGCATGCACCGGAGCCCATGGACGAAAATTGACCGTGTGCGAGTTGTCAAGGAATCTAACCAGGTTCGAACCAATCTTTGGGCGCCTATTCGACCAGCGCAGTATCCTAGAACCACCCCAAGACTCGGGAAGTAAGGCCAACGGTTTTGGAGCATACCTTTCGAAGTGCTCCCACAACCACGCTTGGAGAAAGGCGACATGAATATACGAATCCACTTTCATGTATCCATTTGAAGCGCTGATAGACGCATTTATGTGTCTAATATAGCTCATTTGTATATATTGTTAGTACTCGATATTGTACTTATTCGGTTATTTTATGTATTTGTAGGTGTTTTTGGAAGAATAAAGCTTTTGCCGCGAAATTGGCTAAAAAATGGTTTTTGCGCCCGTGGGAGAAAATTACTATACGGACTCTCATTTTGGATAAGGGGTAACCTAATTACTAATGGGTGACCCATTTCCAGGCATCTGCTAAAGGGAGACCGGAACTGGATAGGGGGAGGTCATCTTCAAAGTTTCAAAACTGGATTTTGGCGGGAAAAAAGGCAGCAGCGTCAACAGTTTTGGATCAAGGATTTGAGCGACCTAGCAGGCGATTCAATGGGCAAATTTGGTACCCACGGACTCTACAAGACATAAGGGACCTGTTAGAAGCGATTACACCCATCTAATTGGGCTGGATAAGTCAGAAAATCCACACAAAGTCAAGACAGTGCACACGGTCCCTGTTTAGGGTTTTGAATTGGTTTGAAAGATTTGGGAGAGATTCTTGCGTGGGATATACTTCAAAACAGTTGAGTTCAAGTCAGAGAATATTTTGGGAGCAATAGAATAGCTCACAGACGCATACAAAGATCGACAGATGGAATTATTGTTCAAACTGCACGTGAAGAAGAGATTTATTCTCGAATTTGATCGAGTTTCTAGGGAATCTGAAGGCTATATAAGTGTTGGTTTACATCAAAGAAAGGTTGGAAACCTTTAGGAGAGAGTTTAGAGTCGATGAGAGCCTAGGAGAAGCAATTATAGAGGAGACAACGTTGCTGCTGCTGCTGCCATTAAAGCTTCTGAAGAACACGAAGAACAGACTCGCAGAGTCCGTCGTTCTTCAGCAGACTATTTTCATACCACTGTTGTTGTTTCACAGCAGTAGATAGTTATCGTTTACAGCAGTCTTAAATTACCATACCCCTTTGTAACAGTGGCGCTGTAACACCATTACAGCGTTGCAAATTTCTGTTTCATCTTATATTCATCAATAAAAACACCTATTTTAGCCATAAATTCATCTTGTGAGTGTGTCTTTGGGATGAGGAGCTAAACCCATTAGCCGAGACGACGGAGGAAGCCATTGGTCCATATTGATTGGTATAATTCTAATTTTATTATTTATTTGCAATATTATTATTTGCATGGAATTGAATTTAAAATATTAGTTTTTATTGAATAGTTGTGAATTATTTTGATGAAGCATGCTGGGTTTTAAAAACTTTTGATGTTTTATACTTTGTGATTACAATTATTACTTCAAAAATATATTTGAGGCAAATATTAGAATTATTTTTAAAGATAGAATTGCATGAATATTATTTAGAATTTACTATTTAATTGGTTAATGGTGGAATCCTAGTCTTCGTATTTTCTCTAAAGGTTTGAACTATTTTATTTATTTGCCTGTTTAATTTAAATCTAGAAAAATTGTTTTCTTCACAAGTCTGAAAAGACCCTGTTTTTACCACTACTACAATCACTTTTGATAAACCATCAAATTTTTGGCGCCGCCGACGCGGATTTGTGTTTAGGTAGCATTTTTTTTAGATTTTTTTTTATTATTATTCTTGTTCTTCTTTACGTTTTTGGTTTTTTTTTGTTTCCTTGCAGATTTTTGAAGTTGGAGCGAGAAATAAATTTGCCAAAGCTTGTGGTGATTTACTTAAAGTTTGGGAGCGAAAAGCAAAGCTAAAGGAGCGAAAGAAGAAGATTTTCTTTATTTTGTAAAAGAGAGAAAAAAAAAAAGAGACATTTTTATTTTTGTAATTTTTTTTTAATTAGACTTTCTTTCTTTTTTTTTTTTTTTTTTATGGACTTTGGACATTAATTTTGGGACATTTTTATTTTTAAACCCTACGGAAGGGTACCCTTAAATATAAACTGTTTGCAGGGAAGGACGACGATTACGATATCGTCTCGGCCCCTCGGGTTCGCACACGGCATAGGAGTCGTGGCCCGAGTCGACTTCAGCGGTTCTTCGCCCGTCTGGTACGGGAGGTAAAATTCTAAACACCCGCGAATCTCCTGCAAGCGGGTTACTGGACTCCTTAAGGTGAATATATGCTGAGGACTTGAATATGGACTGTTTTTAAATTCCTAGTAAAGGGCAAGGACTGGACCATATAAGATAAGGGTTCGGATTTCATCACCGCTCCCTTCTTGCCCGCCTTAGGAAAACGAAACCTAAAGCGAACCTAAGCCTAAAATTTGGACTAGAAAGAGACCTATAGGGTATCGAGCTTAACAGGACAATCATTCGAAAAATATTGGTTACTCTTTTAAGCACACCTCGAAGTTCTTGACGGTTTCTGCGAGTTGAATGCGTGACTGCGCCGCATTGGATCGGTGAGGTTTTGGGTATCAAAGCTCCACTGAGCTTCCCTCGCCTCGATTCAACTTGCTTAAACTAGGATTGATTCCAGAGGGGTTTGCTCAAATTGTAACGAATTCCCTTTCGAAGGATTAGAAGCTGGTCTAGAAACAATCTAAGTGGAGCCATCATGCTTGTTGTTTGCTAGAAATCTTTAGGTTTGCTGTGGTAAATTCGAGTCAGCCTGCTGTGTGATTGCTAGAACCTTCCTGTTAGGATTTTTTTTTTTTTTTTAATTCTTTTTGAATTCTTTTTAGTGTATGCCCGATTTTGTTAATAGGGCTTGGAAAAGAGATACTCTAGGTCGATTGATTAGCGAAAAACCTAGTAGTTCTTCTGATTTAAGCAGGGAGCTCGAAGATTCTTCTTTTGAGAGCCCTGTTTTTGGAAACTTCTGTTTTGAGAATCTGTCTCTTTGTGAGGAAAGTACCCCTAGTACTTCTGTTGTGCCAGCGATGGCAACTTTGAAAGATTACATGTTCCCAACTAGGACCAACCGAGCTTCATGCATTAAATTGCCAGCCACTACGGCTAATTTTGAGATAAAACCTAGTATTCTTCAGATGATCCCTATATTCTTAGGAAAAGATGATGAGAACCCTTATTTCCATATTAGGGACTTTGAGGAAATCTGTGGGACAATTAGAATAAAAGACCTTACCGATGAAGTCTTGAAACTTAAGATGTTTCCCTTTTCTTTGAGAGACAAAGCCAAGACCTGGCTGAACAACCTACCGTCTGAATCCATAGAAACATGGCAGGAACTTATCGCTGCCTTCTATATGAAATTCTACCCTAAGCATAAAACTGCAGCTGTTAGGCAGAAAATTAGTGCTAGTGTGCAACAAGAGGGAGAGTCTCTTTATAGGTTTTTAGAGCGATTCAATGATCTCCTATCTCAGTGTCCTCACCATGGATTTGATAATATGAAACTTGTACAGATTATTTATGATGGTTTAGACTATTCGACCAAAGCCATGGTTGAGTCTATGTGCGCTGGTGAGTTCACTAGTAAAAATGCTGATGATGCTTTTACCTTCTTAGGAGCTATCGCTGAAAAATCCCAACAGTGGGAATCTTGTGTTGAACCCCCTAAAAGACTCTTGGTCAATAGAAGTAGCACCAATGTGGTAGATACAAGTTTTGGTTCAGATGCTAAGTTTGCTGCTTTATCTAGAAGGTTAGAAGCTTTGGAAATGGTCCAGTCTAAAAATAGGTCCCTTGTTGAACCTAATAGAGCCTCTCAAGTCTCTAGTTGTGGAATAGAGCCCGATAATTCATTTTGGGAAGGTCAAGTTAGTGAAGAACAAGCCCATGCTGTCTATAACAACTCTAGGTTTGAGAACCGTCAGAAGTTTGACCCATACTCAGAAACCTACAACCCTGGTTGGAGAAACCATCCTAATTTCTCTTGGTCTAAGGGCCAGAGTCAAGGCCAGTCTAGCAATTCTCAGCCTCCCCCAGGTTTTGGTTTTAAGAACTCTTCAGGTCAAACCCAGTTTCAAAACACTTCCGAGAAAAAATCTCTACCTTAGAGGATACTCTCACTATGTTAGCAAATAACCATGAAATGCTATCAAAGAACCACATGAGCTTTCAACAAGAAACTAGGCAGGAATTGAAGAATACTTCCCAGAGTCTTGCCAAGTTAGAACTTCAAGTAGGACAAATAGCTAAGTTTATAAGTGAGAGAGAAGATGGAAGGTTCCCTAGTCGTACTGATCCAAACCCAAAAGGAGAGAAATCGTACAATCATGTGAATGCTCTCACAACCCTTAGGAGTGGAAAGAAAGTTGACAACAAGGTTGCCATGCCTGATAGTGAACATGCTGTAGTTCACCCTGCTGAGCCAGAAAATGAGGAGACTGATAGAGTCTCCAAGGAGACCAATGAGGGTCCTGTTGAGCCCGGCTTTGTTCCCAGAGCCCCGTTTCCCCAGCTGCTAGTTCCGACTAAGAGGGAGTCCAACTTTAATGATATATTGGAGGTTTTTAAGCAGGTTAATATCAACCTTCCATTATTAGATGCAATTAGGCAGATTCCCTCTTATGCCAAGTTCCTTAAGGACTTGTGTACGCGAAAGCGTAAGCTCAGTGTCCAGAAGAAAGCCTTCATAGCTAGTCATGTGAGTTCTATTATTCAGAATACCACTACTTACTCTAAGTATAAAGACCCAGGGTCCCCTACCATTGCTTGTACAATAGGTAAGTACCGTGTTGAGAAAGCTTTGCTTGACTTAGGAGCCAGTGTGAATTTACTTCCATATCATGTGTACCTTAAGCTAGGACTTGGTGAGATGAAACCTACCCAGATGACACTTCAGTTAGCTGATAGGTCCGTTAAAATTCCTCGTGGTGTGATCGAGGATGTTCTCATAGAGGTTGACAAGTTTATTTATCCAGTGGATTTTGTTATCCTAGATACCCAACCTGTCCCTGACCCAGAGAACCAAATACCAGTGATTTTAGGTCGCCCGTTTTTAGCTACATCCAATGCGATCATTAACTGTCGAAATGGTATTATGAATTTGTCTTTTGGTAATATGACTATTGAGCTGAATTTTTAATATTAGTAAGCTACCCTCTGAACTAGATGACTCGAATATAGAAGAGGTGAACATGATAGGAACATTAGTCGAGGAGTCATTACCAAACACTTTGTTAGAAGATCCATTAGAAAAATGCCTAGCTCACTTTGGGATTGATTTTGATGATGATAATGTAATTAATGAGGTGAATGCTTTGTTAGATTCAACCCCTTTGTTAGATACTAGTAATGGATGGAAACCTAAGTTCGAACCACTACCAGTTTCTAAGTCTACCCTAGTTCCTTCTTTAGAAGAGCCTCCTAAGTTGGACCTAAAACCATTGCCAGATACCCTGAAGTATGTGTTTTTAGGCCCGTCTGAGACTTTACCTATTGTTTCTTCCGACTTGGATAGATCAGGAAAGTAGGCTAGTAACCGTCATTCAAAACAACAAGGAAGCTTTAGGGTGGACCATAGCAGACATTAAGGGTATAAGTCCTACTGTTTGTATGCATCAGATCTATTTAGAGGAAGACACCAAACCTTCTAGGGAGATGCAACGTCGACTAAACCCCAATATGAAAGAAGTAGTTCGAACTGAGGTTCTTAAGCTATTAGATGCAGGATCTACCCTATTTCAGACAGTAAGTGGGTCAGCCCCGTTCAGGTTGTTCCCAAGAAATCTGGTATTACTGTAGTCCAGAATAATAACAATGAGTTAATCCCGACCCGAATGACCACGGGTTGGCGTGTTTGTATTGACTATAGGAAATTGAACAAGGTCACTAGGAAGGACCACTTTCCCCTTCCCTTCATCGACCAGATGCTAGAGAGATTAGCTGGACATAGTCACTACTGCTTTTTAGATGGCTACTCTGGATATAATCAGATCGTTATTGCCCCAGAAGACCAGGAGAAAACCACTTTTACCTGTCCCTTTGGTACCTTTGCGTATAGACGCATGCCTTTCGGGCTATGTAATGCCCCTGCGACTTTTCAGCGTTGCATGATGAGCATATTTTCTGACATGGTAGAACGGTTCTTAGAGGTCTTTATGGATGATTTTTCAGTGTTTGGTTCGTCTTTCGATGAGTGCTTGCATCATTTGTCATTAGTTTTGACTAGGTGTAAGGAAAAGAATTTAGTGCTTAATTGGGAGAAATGTCACTTTATGGTTCGTTCAGGAATTGTTCTAGGGCATATTGTATCTTCAAAGGGTATAGAGGTGGATAGAGCAAAAGTTGACCTTATTAAAACTTTACCGGTCCCAAAAACCGTAAGAGATATTAGGTCATTCTTAGGACATGCTGGTTTTTATCGTCGTTTCATTAAGGATTTTAGCTTGATGTCTAGACCTCTTTGCAATTTGCTTGCAAAAGATGTTAAGTTTGTTTTTGATGATGCTTGTTTAGAGGCTTTTGAGAAGCTTAAGTCATTACTCACTACCGCCCCCATAGTCCAGGCACCCAACTGGAACCTACCCTTTGAGATCATGTGTGATGCTTCAGATTATGCTATTGGTGTTGTGCTAGGTCAGCGAGAAAATAAGTTACTTCATGTGATTTACTATGCTAGCAAAACTCTGAATGATGCCCAGTTGAACTATACCACTACCGAGAAGGAACTATTAGCCATTGTGTTTGCCTTAGACAAGTTTAGACCCTATCTCTTAGGTTCTAAGATCATCATATATACTGATCATGCTGCTTTAAAATATCTTTTGTCTAAGAAGGATACTAAACCTAGATTGATTAGGTGGATTCTGTTGTTGCAAGAGTTTTCTCCAGACATTAGAGACAAAAAGGGTGCCGAAAATGTTGTAGCAGATCACTTGTCTAGGCTAGTTGTTAGTTCCCCAGATGATTCCCTTCCTATAAGGGATAGCTTTCCTGATGAACAATTGTTCTTTGTTACCCAATTACCTTGGTATGCGAATATAGTGAACTATCTTGTTACTGGTCGAATGCCCCAACATTGGGGTAAACAAGATCGTTCTAGATTTTTAGCTGAGGTTAAGCACTTCTTTTGGGATGATCCTTATTTGTTTAAGTATTGCCCAGACCAGATTATTAGGAGATGTATACCTGAGAGTGACCAGTCCAGTATTATTTCCTTTTGTCATGATCATGCTTGTGGGGGTCACTTTAGTGCTAAGAAAACTGCTGCTAAGATATTGCAGTGTGGATTCTATTGGCCTTCGTTGTTTAAAGACTCCCACAGTTACTGCGTTACTTGTGAACGATGCCAGAAATTAGGAACCATTTCCCGTAGGAACATGATGCCCTTGAACCCTATTTTAATTGTTGAGGTCTTTGATGTGTGGGGTATTGACTTTATGGGTCCGTTTCCTAATTCTTTTGGTAACCTATACATCCTTGTCGCCGTAGACTATGTCTCTAAGTGGATTGAGGCGGTTGCGTGTAAAACCAATGACCATAGGGTTGTGATTGAGTTCTTGAAAAATAATATACTTACACGTTTTGGTACACCGCGAGCTATAATTAGTGATGGAGGGTCGCACTTTTGTAATGGGACTTTTAGACTTCTGATGAAGAAATATGGTATTACACATAAGGTAGCTACCCCGTATCATCCACAGACTAGTGGTCAGGTAGAGGTTTCCAATAGGGAGATAAAACGTATATTAGAGAAAACAGTTAATCCTAATCGGAAAGACTGGTCGTCTAGGCTTACTGATGCCTTATGGGCTTACCGTACTGCGTTTAAGACCCCCATTGGAATGTCGCCTTATCGGCTTGTTTATGGCAAGGCATGTCACTTACCTGTTGAGTTAGAACACAGAGCTTATTGGGCTGTTAAGCAGCTAAATTTTTCACTTGACAAGGCAGGAGCCCATAGGAAACTCCAGCTCAATGAGTTGGACGAGATTCGTATAGATGCTTACGATAGTGCGAAGGAGTATAAGAACAAAATGAAACTTGTGCATGATAGAAACATATTACGGAAGTCATTTTCTCCAGGTCAAAAAGTTCTTCTGTATGACACTCGTTTGCATCTATTCCCCGGGAAACTGCGCTCTCGGTGGACCGGTCCTTTTGTGGTCCGTACTGTTTTTCCTCATGGAGCTGTTGAATCGAGACACTGGATGGTAGTAGTTCTTCAAAGGTTAACGGTCAGCGATTGAAGCCCTTTTTAGAGCCTTTTCCTACAGGTGATGTTGAGGAGGTCCCTCTGGAGGACCCTGTTTACCCTTGATTGACCATCGAGGCGATTTGTATGTTGTATAATTTTTGTATTCAGTTTTTGGTTTCACTTCACTCAGGTACTATCTTTCCGAACTCTCTCTTTACTATTTCCTCATGTTACTTATATTCTTGGTACTGTTCTTTCATGAGAAACATTGAGGACAATGTTAGATTTAAGTTTGGGGGTGGGGAAGAAACTTTTTGTTAGCTTTTAGTTGCAATAAATAAACTCCAGAGCCTAGAAATTTATGCCTATTGAGGATTGCACTAACTAATCTAAGTGGATGGAAGCATTTTGATTGTAGGAGTTTGAGGAACCAATCTGATTAGATGGAAACATCTAAAGAGTCTATTCATAAAAGCACAGAGCTCAGGTGTTAGAAATAACATGATAGTTTCACCATATCTCGTTGAGTCCTTTTCACTTCTATTTTTATTTTATTTTGTTTTTAAACTATGTTTCTCTAAGTGATAGGTGGGGCCCACGATTCAAGTTGTTACCAATGCTAGGGTGAATTAGAGTGATTGAGATACCATGAAAAAAAAAAAAAAAAAGAAAAAAAAAAAAAAAAAAAAAAAAAAAAAAAAATTGAGACCAGACCATTTGACCAAAAGGAATAAATTCAATAAAGTCGACCACTGGTACCCTTGTATATGCCAGTTGTGTTGACCTAGAGTTAGGTTATCGACCACTGGTACCCTTGTATATGCCAGTGTGTTGATATTAGTCAGACTAGTATCTCAATCCATTAGGATAGGTTCATTTTGGCGGAGGCCTTCAGACAGATATGGGAAACGCCGTTCACTTAGTAAACATCAAAACCATCTATGTTTTTCTATATCCATCTTCTTGATCTATCCATGTGATTAGTTTTGACTCCGAATATGATGTCCATAGTGCAACTATCTGAGTAGAGCTCTGTCACTTTATATGAATTTTAGTATGCTTGAGTGCAAACTCGTGTACAACAATTGGAATTTCGCATCAGGGTACTTCTTCCTGTAGTCAATAAGTATGCCAACCAAGGAGATTCTTTAGTGCCTTCCAAGGTTCTGCGTAGATAGCTAAGGTCTGGAGTACAGGTTTTGTGGGTATATCTCTGGTAAGCCCTCCCGAGACTATAACTCGGCCACTAGGGCCACCTAGGGGTTTAAAGGCTTATTGCATACGCTAAATGCAATCGACGATGCCTGCGACAGTGAGTTAGGATTTTATTTTGTAGTTTTGATTTGCTCGGGACTAGCAAATAATAAGTTTGGGGGTATTTGATAGACGCATTTATGTGTCTAATATAGCTCATTGTATATATTGTTAGTACTCGATATTGTACTTATTCGGTTATTTTATGTATTTGTAGGTGTTTTGGAAGAATAAGCTTTTGCGGCGAAATTGGCTAAAAAATGGTTTTTGCGCCGTGGGAGAAAATTACTATACGGACTCTCATTTGGATAAGGGGTAACCTAATTACTAAGGGGTGACCCATTTCCAGGCATCTGCTAAAGGGAGACCGGAACTGGATAGGGGGAGGTCATCTTCAAAGTTTCAAAACTGGATTTTGGCGGGAAAAAAGGCAGCACGTCAACAGTTTTGGATCAAGGATTTGAGCGACCTAGCAGGCGATTCAATGGGCAAATTTGGTACCCACGGACTCTACAAGACATAAGGGACCTGTTAGAAGCGATTAGACCCATCTAATTGGGCTGGATAAGTCAGAAAATCCACACAAAGTCAAGACAGTGCACACGGTCCCTGTTTAGGGTTTTGAATTGGTTTGAAAGATTTGGGAGAGATTCTTGCGTGGGATATACTTCAAAACAGTTGAGTTCAAGTCAGAGAATATTTTGGGAGCAATAGAATAGCTCACAGACGCATACAAAGATCGACAGATGGAATTATTGTTCAAACTGCACGTGAAGAAGAGATTTATTCTCGAATTTGATCGAGTTTCTAGGGAATCTGAAGGCTATATAAGTGTTGGTTTACATCAAAGAAAGGTTGGAAACCTTTAGGAGAGAGTTTAGAGTCGATGAGAGCCTTGGAGAAGCAATTATAGAGGAGACAACGCTGCTGCTGCTGCTGCCATTAAAGCTTCTGAAGAACACGAAGAACAGACTCGCAGAGTCCGTCGTTCTTCAGCAGACTATTTTCATACCACTGTTGTTGTTTCACAGCAGTAGATAGTTATCGTTTACAGCAGTCTTAAATTACCATACCCCTTTGTAACAGTGGCGCTGTAACACCATTACAGCGTTGCAAATTTCTGTTTCATCTTATATTCATCAATAAAAACACATATTTTAGCCATGAATTCATCTTGTGAGTGTGTCTTTGGGATGAGGAGCTAAACCCATTAGCCGAGACGACGGAGGAAGCCATTGGTCCATATTGATTGGTATAATTCTAATTTTATTATTTATTTGTAATATTATTATTTGATTATTTGCATGGAATTGAATTTAAAATATTAGTTTTTATTGAATAGTTGTGAATTATTTTGATGAAGCATGCTGGGTTTTAAAAACTTTTGATGTTTTATACTTTGTGATTACAATTATTACTTCAAAAATATATTTGAGGCAAATATTAGAATTATTTTTAAAGATAGAATTGCATGAATATTATTTAGAATTTACTATTTAATTGGTTAATGGTGGAATCCTAGTCTTGGTATTTTCTCTAAAGGTTTGAACTATTTTATTTATTTGCCTGTTTAATTTAAATCTAGAAAAATTGTTTTCTTCACAAGTCTGAAAAGACCCTGTTTTTACCACTACTACAATCACTTTTGATAAACCATCAAGCGCACATGTCCGCGACCAGATGATCCAAGTGTGTGTATAAAGAACCAAGAAACAAGCCGCCAATAGGGAGAACGACACCTTTTGCCAATTTTATGGAAAACTTGATAAGTTCCTGTCTTATCTCCTTCTTACCAGAGCCGTCATCGAAAATATCTCTGGATAACCAAAGAGCCAAGAACACTGCGACATGAAGTTTATTATTTTTCTGATTCGGCTCCAACTCATCAGGAAACCATTGAGACACCCATCATCCATAGAAGCACCTCGTCTCGTTTTCTTTCCGAACGAATCCTTTTGATTTCGCAACCAGAGCGGCGCGCATTTCTTCTTCATCTGCAGACACCTTGACATCGAGGTTTCCTATTACGGGAAGGTTCAGCAAGACGGGCACACTCTCTAAAGAGATAGTCATTTCACCCCACCTGCATATGGTCGTGTGATTGTCCGGACACCATATGGAAATAAAAGCAACCAAGCCTGGAATGTCTTTCCTAATTTGAAGCACTGCGGAAGCCGCGACAGCATCAATAATCTGCGCCTTGGTCAAACTGGCTTTTACACATTCCTGACTCATCATGAATCACATCCATTTCTCAAAGGAACGCAACGGACTCACACAGATTTTAAAGTCAATGGGAGAAGCAGAATACTCTTTCATCTGAAGACAAAACCTTATTACACCTCCAGGCCGAACTTACCGGGCCTCTCCTTCACTTTCCGGACCAGTCAGAAGAATCGACACATACTTGGGATGATTTTTCCTAATTGTGGCGGATGTTGTAAAGAACCCATCGTCTATGTTTGGCTTGGAATTGCCAACATCTTTCGATACGACAGAACTTTTCTCAAATGACATCCTAACGAAATTCTCTCACGCTACTTTCACCTTCGAAATAACTACAATGGAACAATACGAAGAGAAATTATTACAGAAAGTGCATGGAAATTATTTTATCAGACACAGGAGATCCAGCATGGACGCAAACCAATTTGTTGCAAAGTCATAATGCGCATGAGCAAAGAAATGGGGGACTAACAGACCCTGCATCACCACCTCATGCCAAGGTCGTACCCGGCAGCAGGAAATTTGGGCCCGGACGAGGAGGCGCGCCCCACCATGGGAATAATACACACGGCCACACCAGGAAAAGGGAGGAAACCCTAGGAGCTAGGTTTTCACGGGAAGGGAATGACAATTACTAGCTCATGCATGCCTACTTTGCACAGTAATTGAGGCGGCCAACATTACTACGGTATTCACGCCTAAATGTTACTACAAGTTCACGCAAATCATATTTACGGCTAGGATTCATACCAACACAAAATAACAATATTTTTACAAGTTCATGAAAAGGTGCGCCTACAGCTAGGGTTTGCACTAACATAAGAAAACAAGAAAAACAAGTTAAAGAGGAAGTGCTGGAAGACATACCTCGGATTCGCTTGTCCGGTTTACTGTTACCACACAGCCAGAATAAAAAAAAAATATAAAGGTGTGAAATAAAAGGAGAGTCCGGCCCCCTTTTATAGGCGTGGTACTTGGGAGTTTGAATAAGGAAAGGACTTCCTATTTGAGCCAAGTAAGGAAAAGAGGCAACCGGGCCCGCGAAGACAAATCACCATGCCAAGCCGTCCGCGCATGCTTTTCCTCACCAAACCGTGCCATTGCCTTGGCCACACAATGCCAAGCCGTCCGCACCATGCCTTGGCCCCACCACGCAAAGCCGTCCACATGCTTTGCCTCACCAAACCGCGCCTTTCCTTGGCCCCACCATGCCAAGACGTTCGCGCCATGCCTTGTCGCGCCAACACCAACAACTTTCCAAGCCAGCGTCATGATGTTCCCTAACCCAGCCAAGGTGATACATGGCCAGACTAAGCCGACGATCTCATCTCACCACTTCACGGTCTACACCACGAATAGAATCTGCGCAAGGCCACCAAACATGAGGATCATGAACTCTCCTTATCTCTCGAAAAAGGTTAGTCGGACTTTCCTGACCATCTTTTCACGATCCGTCATTTCGATTTTTATCCTCGCCTGTCACCATCTTATGCTTACCTCGCAACAATGCTCCTGTTCCGAGCTAAGCAGTGGACTTAATGTTGATGGTGGTTTTTAGATTAGGGTCAAAATCGTAAAACTGTACATCTTACATGACGTCACTATGACCATTAGCACATTTATTGAATCAATCAACATGCCTACGTAAGAATTACCGGGGTACCCTTTTTTTTTAAATGGGTCATGTTCCACGGCAGACCCCTTAACACTGACTGACATCATCTATGCCACACCATGCCGGCCTTCCCTATGCGGCTACCAAAACGAAGGCGTGCGATGATCAACATCCACCCTTCCATCTTAGATGCAAATCTTAGCCGTCCAAGGTCGCCAAACAACGCATGTTAACCTTTGGCCCAATGCCAAAACCCTATTTTGGCTGCGCCTAAACCACGCCAAGGCATGCCGCGCCATCCACCTTGCCGTGCCTGCCTTCCCTTCGCGGCTACCAAAACGAAGGCGTGCGATGATCAACGTCCACCCTTCCATATTAGATGCAAATATTAGCCGTCCAAGGTCGCCAAATAATGCATGGTAACTTTTGGCCCAACGCCAAAACCCTAGTTTGGCCGCGCCTAAACCACGCCAAAGCATGCCGACCATGCCACATGTGCCAATGGCATGCCGCGCCATCCACCTTGACGTGCCTAAGCCATGCCATGCCGTCCTTCCCTTCACGACTGCCAAAACAAAGGCGTGCGACAATCAACGGACACCCTTCCATCTTAGATGCAAATCTCAGTCGTCCAAGGTCACCAACCAACGCATGGTAACCTTTGACCCAACGCCAAAACCCTAGTTTGGTCGGGCCTAAACCACTCCAAGGAATGCCGACCATGCCACATGTGCCAATGGCATGCCGCGCCATCCACCTTGTCGCGCCTAAGCCATGCCATGTCGGACTTCCCTTCACGGCTGCCAAAACGAAGGCGTGCGACAATCAACGGCCACCCTTCCATCTTAGATGCAAATATCAGCCATCCTAGGTCGCCAACCAACGCATGGTAACCTTTGGTCCAAAACCCTAGTTTTGGTCATGCCCAAACCGCGCCAAGGCATGCCGGACATGCCACATGTGCCAATGGCATGCCAGCCACCTTGCCGCGCCGTACCATGCCGACCTTCTCTATGCGGTTACCAAAACAAAGGCTGGCGACAATCAACGACCATTCTTACATCTAAGATGCAAATCTTAGCCGTCCAAGGTCGCCAACCAACGCATGGTAACCTTTGGCCCAACCCCAAAACCATTGTGTTGGCCACGCCCAAACCGCGCCAAGGCATGCCAGCCATGCTACATGTGCCAATGGCATGCCAACCACCTTGCCGCGCCATACCATGCCGGCCTTCCCTATACAGCTACCAAAACAAAGGCTTACGAAGATCAACGGCCACTTTTCCATCTAAGATGTAGATCTTAGCCGTCCAAGGTTACCACCTGACGCATGGCAACCTTTGGCCCGACGCCAAGCCCTAGTTTGGTTGCGCCCTAACAAAGTCAAAACCCTAACTTTTGGCCGCGCCTAAACTAGGACATATTAAAGTCGTACCGACCATGATTTCATGCCACTGGCTACCAAACGAAGGGTTGCAATAATCAACGGCTACCCTTCCTCTCAAGATGCAAAATCTCGACCGTCGAAGGTCACCACCGAGCCGGCAAGTCTCCCAAGCTCAACTTGCCGAACAACAACATGCTACATGTTTTCCACGAAAACGCTCGAGACATCAACACATGTCACAAACTGGGGGATGCTCATTGGGTATTGGTTTGGCGGTTTACAGCGTGCGGCGTACACTACGCCCGTTATAAGACAGTGTCATAAGGATGAGGCGGTTAGTAAATACAGGGAGTAATGGTGAAACACTTTCTTTTATGGAACATCAATTCCAGGCGTTACCGGTTACCACCTCCTCCAATTTACTCATCCGTTTTCCATTTCTTACGAGACCAGAGTACGTTTCACTTCGACTTGTATAAATAGGTCTTACCTATTTCCACCGAACGACAAGTTCTGGTCAGGAGCATACAACACTCAGAAAAACATTTTCTAGCTTTCTCATCTGTTATCTTCCCACTTTCTGATACAAGTCGTAAAACAACTATTCTGGTCTCAACACTCTCTTCGCTTCCCTCCCCCAAACCAACCCTTCTCCTTCACTTTGTGACCGAAGCAAGTCTGGAACGTCCATTTCTTGGTTTAGGCCGGATTTGTACAGATTGATCTCTCGAATCTAAAGTACTCCCTTGCAGTACATTGTGTAGGGTTTAAATTTGTTTCTCACCCACACACCCGAAATTACCAAAATCAGCAGAAACCATTTTCACCCTCAAACAGCTGCATATTTGCTAACACTTCTGGATTAAAGTTAGGCAACACTTTCAGAATATGATAACAACTTTCATAAGCAAAAAAATTCCGATGCTTATCGTGCCAATCATTTCGAAACTTCCGTTTCACATCAACACCAACAAGACCACTCGCTCGAGCACGACAACTTGCATTATAACAACAACATACAAGGCAACCTGGGGTTAATTATAACGAAACTACCCGACAATCCAATTGCATGAGATCGTTGATGTTCATTGTTGTTCTTCACAAAAATTATGAAACATGTTATCCCATAATTTGTTACTTTGTTGTTGAGCACCATTAATACTATCTTGTGTAAACACATAGTTTCTGCAAATGCTTTCATCTTCTCCTATGGTAAAATTTGCACCCCTAATTTTGTTACGCTTTTTCAATTAAGAATCCATATTCCAAAAATTACATAATAGTAGTGAATTGCAGAGAAGATGGGAGTTGGGTGATGAAATTTGTGTTAGATTATCACAAATGTAAGAAATGAGAAGAGTAGAGAAGGTGTGAGTTGAAATGAAGTTAGAACTGGGTATTTATAAGGGGGTGGATCTATGGCCA
Organism: Papaver somniferum; assembly: GCF_003573695.1. NCBI lineage: Eukaryota > Viridiplantae > Streptophyta > Magnoliopsida > Ranunculales > Papaveraceae > Papaver > Papaver somniferum. The sequence continues at coordinate 133,357,005 of NC_039363.1, read as the reverse complement.
TTGATTCAGACATACTGACCAGTGTAGTCTACACCAGGCGGTCGAGTCATTATCGTTAGCGGCCCAAACTAGTTCGTTCGGTAGACACTAGACCTCGCCTGGCTAAGTGGTAAATTTGCCGCTTTGTCATGCCCATAATGAGTGCAAAAGTGGCAAACTCATGGCTTTGTCATGCCTACAGGAACCGGCCTAACGCCTCTTTATATAGACACCCATCAATTTCCTACGGGCAGGTTTATTTATTTACTAAACCCCAAACCCTACAAAAGGAGGGGCTTTTCAGTTTTCCCTTTGGTCTCTTCGTCCCCAAACGATGAAAGGGTTTGGATTATTACCAGCTTTGACGAGAAGAGTTTCTTTGTTGTCTAATCAAAAATTTGTTCATTTTTCTCATTCATTAGCAGATAGTCCAAGAGTTGCAAATTCTTTCTTTGATCAGAAAAAGGATGAAAGTTCGGTTTATAAGCATAAACTTTTGTGTCAAAGACCTGATACAATTGAAATAATGAAGTTTCAACAACCCTATTATAATTCAGTAAGTTTTATTGGCTCAGTTTTATTTCCTCCGAGACTTGTCAATTCCAGCAGTAATCTAGGTGCTTATACTTGGCTTCAAGTCAGATACCCCAAAGATCCTGACACCAATTTTAGGTAAATTCGAGAATTAAATCTGTTGTGTAGTTTTGTGGGTGGCTAATTGAGTTATTTAATTATGAATAGTTTGTTTGTTGTTTGATTTTGACAGGATTTTCTTGAACTTCTGGAATAAGATGGCAGAAATTTCACTGAAACATGTACAAAAAGATGATACCATTTTTGTCTCCGGTCGATTAGGTACAATGGCAAAAGTTGATTTGAGTGGAAATGAAACTAAGACTTTTAAGGTTTGCACAAAACTTAGTATAACCTTTATTTTACTTTGCTGAGACTGAAACCTCGGTTTTATTGTTACTTTGAGCTGAACTTATGTTGCGTCATTTATGTCAGTCATTTTTAGTGTATCTTTCTTTGTTAATTTTTATGTTTTGTAACACTGCATTAGATAAGTGGTTTTGCAAAAATATTGGATGCATATTGAAATGCTCAAATTACATTAGGTACAGTATGATTTCCCTAGGCCTTTTGACACCTGATAAGTGAGTTAACATTGCTGTTCCATTTCCTTGCAGTTGGTTGTTAATGAGTTAAACTTTGTCGAGAACTATCCTTATTGTGAAACAAAGGAATCGAAAAAAACAGGATTAAAGGTTGTATCCGAAGATGGTGATGGTGAATGTCCTGTCTATGTCATCCCACGTAAGCTCTCTTATTCACTTGTACTGTTGATATAAAGTTCTTTGTCAGGTATTAAAGGGATGTGGAGACTGTGTGAGTACATTCTTTTCCTTAAACTTCACTGCATCCTCATGGTTCTTTTTTTCTATAATCCTTTTTAGGATCTTCAAATGCAGAAGATTCATTGTGTAAGGAAGAAAAGGTGGACAGATTGCGCTTGTGGCAGATATTCTTTGCCAATCCTCGAGAATGGCGTGACAATAGAGAACGTAAAAAGACAAATCCAAAGCTTCCGGACTTCAGTCACAAATATACTAATGAAGCCTTGTGGTTCAAAGCAAACGACCCTTCTTGGGTTAGAAGACAAATCGAACAATATGACTCTGAACAAGTATTACGAGGACTTGCAAAGTCTTCTACCCGTAAAAGTTTTGGAGACTATTTGGGCTAGATGCTGGTCTCTGGCTAATAGTTTTCAGTGTACATGAAACCTGCTTCGAGAATTAGTTATGATTTTCAGTGGAAATTTTCAGTGGCTATTTGGGCTAGATGTTGCGAAGTCTTACAGAATTTGTATGTAGGATAATTGCTATTGGTGAGTAGGAAAAGGATCCACCTACTGGGTTTCAAATCATCACCGCACTACTCTTGAACCTGATGGCCAAGTCTCGTTTTCAGTTTCAGGTGAGTGATTTAGCAATCGGAATGTCGAGTTACTTCACAAGTTATTTCCAAATTCAGTGGTGGATCAAAGTCTAATATTTATATTCCAAGAGATGAAGAGAACATCCGATACCACACTCCAGGAGAGAGTTTTACCGAAATATATCAAGACTGCAGGTTCTGTCATCAAGCGATTGATTCCATAGAGCGATTGATTCCATAGAGCATTTATTACTAGTTTGTCCAGTGGCTCAAGCAGTCTTCTTCGGATCTCCTCTATGTTTAGAGCTGCTCAGTGACTCGCTCTCATCGTTAAGCAATGCCATCTCAGGTTCGCTTAGTGAAGGTCAGGACTATCATCTTTTCAAAATGGGAGCTTGTGTCATCTGGGCCATATGGAAAGAATGGAGTGAGACTGTATTCAAAAGTAATGCATCATCCGCCTGGAGAAACTTTATTCTGGTCAAATGCTCTCAATAGGCACAACTATACAGCCAAAATGAGAGCAGAAAATGGGATCCACCAGAAATAAATACTATATAATTCAATGTGGATGGAGTTTACTGTGGAACTCATTCTGCTGGTGCTGCGTTGCCACAGTTACAATCCCAGCCTTCGAAGGGTGTGTATCTGAATGTCATCTACTCGAGCCCCGTTGAAGCTGAAGCTTTCGTTCGTGGAATAAAGTTGGTCTGGACTGTGTTTTAGAGTTAGTATCGAGGGGGGTGAATGAGCACTTTGTGGTAAACATTCTCAATAGTAACTCGCGCTCTTACCATTGGAGAATCAGGAAGCAGATTCTTCGGATCAGAGAATTGGCACTTCATGTACAGTATATCAACAGATGCTGATACAGTAGCACATTCTTTAGCAAAATTCGCCTCTGACAACCACATCTCTGTTTGGTGGTTATCTCCTCTTTGTATTGCTGCTCTCATTCCCAGAGTCTAATGTTTGTTGTTTTTTTTGATACCCTAGACTACTCCCAGAGTCTAATATGATTGTGAAATGCCAATGTATGTCCTCTTACGAAACATGAAGGATCTCACACTCCTATTAACCAACTGGTGTTTACTCTTGAACAAAAGTGAAGTTTGAAGCAAACAAAATTAGCAACCTCGCAACATGAAAGATAATTAAGTTCCTTTGTAACACTTTGTATGGAAGCAAGTTTCTTTAGTTACATTTTGTATAAAAAGATAAAATATGTTAAAAACAAAATTAGTTTTACAGGCACTTGACCCGACTAATCAGAATCAGAGGAATCTTGAGAATAAGGATTCAAAGCCAACACCAGCTTCGCTAATGACTCTCCCATTTCATCTACTTCTTCCTTCGCAAAACCCCAGTTCTGAAGTAAACCTATCCCCGCAGCTCCTCTATCCATCCCAAACTTTCTAAGGTTACTCAGTCTTTTATCTAGGAATGGCAACACAGCATTGCTAGACCGAAGTCTTGCTGCCATGGGAACAGAATGAACGTCGAGCGAACTCCTCCTTGGCAGGGACCCTGGAATCGGGCTGCCTAACAGTTCTCCATGTTGACCCACACAGTTGCCGAATATAGAAGGAAATGGCAGTGGTACTGGCAGAGGACAGGAAGCCACTGATAAATGAGAGAACATTGGTCTCTTTCCTGAACTTTCATAAGCAGCGGTCACTGAATCCTTTACTTCAGAAATCGAAGCGTGATTGCCTCCTGTTTACAATAAAATTGTTGTAAAAAATCAATTTCGCAAAAAAGCTGCGAGTAATTTGGAAGAGCTAATAATAGATAAACTTCACAATAGAGACAACTATAGATGAAAAGATACCTGAACGGAGGGCTCCATGAATAGTCATGGATTCTACTTCATAAGAGTCTTCTGCATCTTCTTTAACGTCTGGGGTCAAAGAATTCAAGCTTCCCTGGAAAGATCGTTGACTTGCTCCACCTGGATTTAAGAAGCTTTACTACATGAGCTTGTTCCAGGAATAGTTAATATCAAAGGAAACCGGGCCAGATGCATACCTATCAAAGGAGCTGGCATAGCCACATCCAGAATTGCCACCATATTTTGCCTTCCTTGGCCAGATAACATTTGTACAATCCCATTAACATCAACAGCACCAGCAACATATCGGGAGTCTGCGTTTGGCCCAACTGGTGCCATCCGAAATGGGAGACTTATGGAGTGTAGTGCCGACGCATACACTGCACTGGAGTAGAAAGGTTTTGCATCGTCGATGTGGAGAAAGCTACACACCTCACCTTAGGTCAAGAAAAGTAAAACATAAGAGCAAAGAAAACATCAATGCTGCAAATAGGTCGGCTTAGCGGCATATAAAATAAACATATATACACATGTATTTGCATAGTAAATAGGAGAACATGCCGGTGAACTCTAATACATGCTGAAAAGGGACAAATGAGGTTTCAGACAACAAAGAGAAAACCAAACTGTAATACAGGAACTCAAAAATGAGAAAATGCTTACTTGTACTCAATGAGGGTAATCCAATCGGAGCAATCAATTTACAGAAGGATGAAAGTCTTGAAAATGTGACTGCATCATGAATAGCTCTTGATATGGAATCCTCCCTGTTCATAGGCTTTATGTAATGGCGAGGATCTCGTGCAGAATAAAGTAAAACCGGAATGTTTGTGTAATCATCAGCAATATTTTCCAGAAAATCTGCAGCCACACTTGAAAAGCCTCCCGAGTCGTCAACGACGAATTGGATACCCTGAATCATCAGCTTAAAAAATTCAATGCTAGAAGACCAGTGACCAACATGTTGATTCATGGTATAAGTATCGTTAAGGAAGAAAAAAGGCGATAGCATCACATAATGAGGGACAAGCGCCAATAGTGGTAAAATGGTTTTCGCATAATACAGGTTATATATGTCAAGAAGAAATGATACAAATGCATACTAATGCTTCAAGGTTAAGATAATCCCTAAGGGGGCACAAAAATCCTACAACCCATGTTTCACGGTAAGATTACAGTACCTGAATATGGTCACACTCTTCTGCAAAGAACCGTAGCCTCTCACTCATTTCCTCTCCACGTGAGCCTTCAGAAAAGACATCCCTTCCAGTTCCATAATTATTAAACTGGTTGGCATCCATAGATAACCCATTTATTTCATACAAGCTTTTTGGATGATAATGAACTTTTGAGAAGTCTGTCCAAAATCGAACATCCTCCTGTAGACTGTCAACTAGGTCTTTATCCTCAATTTTCTTCGTGGGATCAACCTTCTGTTCTCCCTCATACAAGCTTTGCAAGAACAGATTCTTTTTATGTGGCTCAGATACTTCTCGAGTAACATTACCTTTCCTTCATTAGACACAAATTAAACCTGTAAAACCAATTAATTACCTATTTAAATTAGGTTAATAACTAGTACTTTCAGAAAAACATACCATGTTTGAACATAAGAAGGACCAGATGAAGAAACATCATTATACAAAGAACCATGAGAACTCATAGAACCAAGGGATCCTGAAATATGAATATAATTTGGGGACAGCAGGGAAAAGAAGTAATTGTTATAAACTCATAATAGTGTAGTTGGTTGAAAGACTAGAACCGCACTTAAATAGAAAAGAAAGCACGAACAAAGCCAGATTTTATCTTTACCTTGAAGATCGATGGATAACAAACGAGGAGTGTAAGTCTGAACACCCTGGTATCAGTTTACAGCCATGGCACAAAAAATTCAGTTAGTTAATAAGTAAGAGAAAGCATCCCATCAAAATAATTAAGCAGCAGAGTAGCAGACATCAATATGCGTCTGTATCTCACCTGATGTGTTTCACCAGACCGATACAACACATCCGTATCCAAAGATTGATTTCTAAACACTTCATTTCCATGTGGATCATCAGCCAAACCAAGCAAATCGTCCTTCAGATATTAAACCACAGACATTTTTGAACGAACCCAGCTTGGGCAATGTATCATACTCCTAACGAAAACTGATATGTTATTAAGCTTCGCAACATGACAATATCAAGGCTAAACACTGCAAAATTTGAAACAGAAGTACTAATTGAAGCTAACTAACAAAACCACACAGGCCTAGGGAAATTTGAATCTGTAACTTGACTAAGAGGTGTGTTTAGAAAGTGGATGAACCCAAGTAAAAAATCAGATTTTGGGTATGTCTCAGTCTTTTTATTAGATCATAGAAGTTTCCTCTGGTTTTGATTTCTAGGTCTTACGAAAATCAAATTGAGTACTCTTGGTACCAATTTATGAAGAATCTAGTTTCCTCAAAGACCTGATCTCGATCATATTATTATTATTTAAAAGAAAGATAAATTTTATTACCTGAAAGTTCCAAAAGTGGGAGCCAATGAAGTTAGCATAACCTCCAACCTGGATTGTCACAATTTCTTTCATGATTGTTCAGTCAGAAACACTTTAAACCCTAGAAAGAAATCCAAACTCAGAGCAAAATCAAAATAATTTAAATAATTACTGTAAATTAAGATTAAAGGGTTATGAAGGAAAAAACTGGGTTTAGCGCCTAAACCCTAGTTTCTTTTTCTTTTCTTTCTTTTGATCTCCCGCTGACTCGATTATAAATCCTGTCGACCTAAAGTCAATATAAATGGACCATTTTAGGCACCGACTCTACATCGGTCAACGGTTTTCTTTTCATTTCCCTTCAGCGGGCTCGGTGCATGAAATCTGAAGGCGGGTTCAAGGTAAAGGGTACCACCAGGCACAAGCCTCTGCCTAGAAAGGTGGTGCCGGAACTGTGGGAGGCCGGTTAAAAGTTTGGTGAGAAAATGTTAGACTATGAATCGGAGCCAGACAAGTGGATGCCTAGATCTTCGACAGCAGTCAGTTGAGAGGTCGACACCCTTTTTTACCTAGATCAAGTAATGCTAGTTGTAGAAATGGACCAGTCCAATTATATGAGAACAAACTATTAGTATTAAACAAGGAACCCTAATCAATAATTTATTGTGAGTAGTTTCACTGAATGAATTTCATTTATCTTGAAACATTTTTGGTCTTTTGATTCTTCGAGTGAGAACGACTGTTTTGTCACACACCCAATAATTTACAAAGAATAAGACATGACATGATGATTGTGTATCGCGTATCCAAGATCTGTAAAGGGATAAATTAAGTTAATCCCATAATTCCTTTTTTTCTAAAAATATTAATGTCATGGTCAGAGAAGAGATAGACATTGCCAAAGTCATTGCTGAGCTTGAATTGCCCATGAAATGAAAAAGGTCGGATTGGCTATAAGTGTTTACCTAACCCTTCCTTTTCATAAAAACTGAATCAATTCTCACTCAAGCAACCCAAATTAGTTAACCCTTTTTTTTTGTTGTTATTATTAATTAATAGAATCAAGATAAGCTTAAGATTGAAGAATAGAATCTGAAACTAGAAAAATATTCTTCTTTTAGGTGTATTCAACAGACTTCATGTTCAAGGTTGGGTCATTTACTAAAATATTTTCAACTAACAACGATCTTTGACATTTCTTTTTCTTTCTATTGAAGCTCCTTGGTAAAACATGAAGTAAGAAAAACTAGAATTTTACTAAGAATCAGTGAGCAAAGTGAACATTATTACCAGAATCGGCAAAAAATTAAAGCTGCATTTGGGTTGTTCGTTTCGCTTTGGTTTATAATGCAAGAAGAAGAATGCCAGGAAATTTAAGTCTAATATCCTTTCTTTTACCAGTAACTGGCATGTTAAAAACTTCACCATCTGTGTACTAGGTGTATTTTCTCCGGATTAGTGCTTGGCTTGCTTTTCCAGAGACTTTCCCCCATCCACAGAAGAACCATTTGCCGTAGAAAAGCACCAAGTGGTACACTGCTGCTTTCTGGTTTATCCAGATTAAGTTAAACAACCCCTCACATTGTACTCAGACAGACAAACAAAATGGAATCCAAGTACTTGAAAAGATAAGAATTTTAGCAGAGTGCAGAAACCTTTGAACCTGGTCATTTATAACTCATTTCAGGATGAATTAAGATCAATTAGAACTGAAATTTGACATGGTTTTGAAGCTGCAGTGCTTGAAACTAAGAGAAATATCACAATTGAGATTAAACAACCAGAAATATCAAACATCAAAAATCAATCTAAAAGATGTTTTAATGAAAATGTATATGTACTTGAGTGGAAAAGACCCTCTCTGTTAATGTTTTCATATATGGATATATTAGATTCTTATACATGAACTACTTCCATTTTTAACAAGACTAAAAGATAGAAAACCTTAAAAGGAAGCAATTGAAGTAAGAAACCTAGAAACAACTCCCTGAACACCTGCAAAATTTGTTAAACCTCTCTGACTCTATATTTCTACCCTCCTTCACTATCTCTCAGGATGTTCATGGTTTATGTATATATTTGTATTATATATTTGTTATTAATCTAAAACACCCACATTGTATATATAGATATTGTAATCACCAACACTAAACCAGATTAAGCATCACTTTCTACTGGTTTATGAAGATGACCTTTCCAACTGTAGCTTTCTGACCTTCTATCTTCTTCATCTTCCATGCTATCATCACCACATGTAGTAGAAACCCCACCATTAGTCGCTGCCAATTGAAGGGGTCCTTGTGGAGATTCAGATTCAGAATTGCCAGATTTGGATGATCCATAGTCATTGTCTTGAGATGATGATACCCATAATCCTCCTAAAACAACACCACCTTGTTGTTCATTTGCAGCAGTAGTGGAAGAAGAATTAGGAGCCCTTCTAGTGTGTAAACGATATTTCTGCGAAAATGACAAATCAATTCTCAGTCAGTCATTCCATAATCATGACTGGAACAAAAAAAACACGGAATTTTGAGACATGATTCAACAATTGAATCCATTTAGAAATCCTAACCTGAAGATGGCTTTTCACTTCATCATTTGTTAAACCATCTACCTTCATCAATTCTCTAATTTGTTTTGGTGTAGCCACTGAAACAACAAAAATAAACAAACAAAATTTAACAGTTGGAAGCAACAAAATGTAAATTCAAGATCCACACAAACGAAGCTACAGAATTTCATCCAAAATTTGCAATTCATGACCAAACTAAACAAATTTCTGTAAGAATTTCAGGGTTTTTTTCTTACCTTGAGAACCCCCAAGTTGTTGCAAAGCACTAACAAATCGTCTATGTAAATCAGGAGACCAACATCTCCTATGCTTCCTAGAAGGTGGTTGAGGGGTTCCATTCTGTAAAAAGACTGGAGGGTTTGTTCTTGTGGTTGCTGCTGAGGATTGAACATTTCGGCTACGAGAATTCAATTGTTCTTCACTAGAAGGAGGAGAAAGAGAAAGAGAAGGTGTTGCTGGTTGTGGAACTTCTTTATCTTCCTTCCTTACTGTCCTTGGCATTGTTGCTGGAAATCCATTAAAACCCTTAAATGGCAAAAATGCTCCATCAAGTTTCTTAAATTTACGCATGGGTAGAGTGTTCAGGGCTTCACACTCATCAGCAACTTCTTCTATAGGTCTCTGTAATTAAACAACAAGAAGAAAACAGTTCAGAAAAAACGTAGAAAGTAGATTCATGAAAAATCACTCTGTAACTCTCTCCATTGTTAAATTTTCTGTTTCCTTACCTCAACTGGTGATTTCTTTTTCTCATCCTGAGAAGAATTACTACTCCAGAGCTGAGCAGAGCTCATCCAGCTCATTTTATCCTTGGATACTTTTTCCTTTTTTAACCCATCATCTGAATTATTCTTCATTAATGGAATAAATTGCTCCATTACAGGATGAGCATCTATTGTTGTTGATGATGATGTGGTACAATGTAATGTCTGTTCCTTCAAAATCAAAATAGCTGCGAAACCAAAATCGAGATCAGAAAAATCAAAATACAAGAACAACCCCACTAATCAAAACCTCTAGAAATTAAGAACCCATATTATATTTCAGAAAGAATCAATCATTTACTAAAAATAAAGATTGTTTTACCATCATTCAAAAGCAACATGCAAAGAGGAAGTTCTCGTTTAAAGGCATCAATCTTCTTCATCTCATCTTCTAATCGGTGAATATAATCATCAAGTTTAGATAATCTCTCAGAAACGTTTCCAATCACAGAGATTTCTCTCAGGAAAAGGTTTATACTTTTATGAACATAAGTCGGTTTTAATTCTAAACTGAGCTCTGGTGTAACAGCAGCAGCGGCGGCAATGGAACCCATTTTCAGGATTTTTCTGATTTCTCTCTACAAAATTATACAGACAAAGAGGAAGCAGATGAGATCTGAGTTGGGATTTATATATACACAGTGAAAAAGAAAAAGGAGAAAAAAAAAAAAACCAGAATCCGATCTAAAAAAGCGGTTTTAAGAAACCAGAGAAACAAGGCAAAAGATTCTGTTTGTAAACAACGCCGATTTTAGACAATAATTTTTTTTATTCGAGTCGTCGCGTATATTTAAAGTAGTAGCTAGTAGTAAATGCATATACACGGTGTTGACTCACTAAAACTCGGGTGAGTCAGTAAAAAAGATACGGAATCTTTTTCCTAAATTTAGGTGAGATGAGGCGGAATGTGAAAATTTCCTCATTAAATTTTCGTTCGTTTTTTTCTTACTTTCCAAGATTCTCTTTTCTTTGGATGAGTAGTAGGTGGGCTGGAGGTATCAGTGGGCCCAGGTTGTCTTAATTATTACTACTGCTACACTATAATTCATTTTTATGGGATCTTTTTAAACTTTCGGTTTCACTTTTACCCACCTACTCATCCACTTACCATTACATTTTTCACATGCGTTTGACATAAATCGTGCTCTAACCGGTACACCGACGCTAAATACCACTTGACGGTCAAGATTTTCTTAAGCAGCTGCCTCCATTTATAAATAGAAGTGTAAGATTTTGGGGTCCAGATACCATGTCCCCTTCTTCCTTGTGCCCTCATGTCCCTTTCTATAATGTATCCACGTGTCTCTTCTTTACTTCCCATAATTATTACTGTTAGAAAATCTCATTATTTTGAGAAATGAAAGCCGAAAGATAATCACTTTCCTTTGTTGGCGTTAAACCAAATCTGAACCTAATATCTACTTGTTAATCAGCAATGTTTTCTGTTGAAAGAAAAAATCAACACAGTTCATAAATCATGAACGATTAAAAATAAAAACTATTCATGTGCCAAATGATCGTCAAGCACAACGCAAGCTGGATTTTGGTAAGAACATAGATTTCAAAATTTCTTTAGATGCTAATTCTAATTAAGAGTCAAATGCAGTGATAAATCAATTCGCTCGAGAATAAGCAAAGCACAAATTCCAGTAATGTTTGGAGAAGGGAAGGAGTGAATATCAATCCCACTTGGTTTGAAGGCTAGTTGATGATCGCAAGCATGAGTTTGAAGGATTATCTCTTAATATCCCATGTTCGTTACGATCATGTTTTAATACTCCATGCCCAGTAAGCTGAGGTAGATGGGGTAATCGTATCATTTTCTAAAACAACATCATCAAAATTTTATTCTACATGAATGATGGACTACTACTAATACCTTCAACAAAATACAAAAATCAAATCAAATTTTATTTTAAGCTTGGGTTTATTTTGTTAACGTAATTGCAACTCACTGATGCATCTCATACAATTAAGAAAATATGAACTTGTTTAAAAAAATTAATATTGAGAAGGAATTTGATTCTCTTAGCGCCAACAAAGGAAAGTATTTTATCTTTCCGCTATTGTTTTTTAAAATAGCAAAATCTTCAAACTGTAGAAAATATGGGACGTAAATAAGATACACGTGTCGATACATTATAGGAGAGACACGAGGGCACATGGAAGAAGGGCACATGGTATCTCGACCCAAGATTTTGATCAAACTTTTAAAAGTGAACTCTCTCCTAATCCGGATATGATATTTTAATCATAATATAATCAGGTTTGGAGCCGAGGGTAAAAGCGTCAAAAAATGATAAAACGCCTTTTGTTTGTGAAAAGAGATGGAATCTTGAGTCAGGAGGGAGGGGGGCGTTTAAATCCAAAATACGGCCTTTCAATGCTTCCAAAGACGTCTAAATCCAACCATGTTAATCCACGTGGCCACGGGATCTAAAATGAATTTAGAGCTGTGAGATTCTCATTCTCGGCCCACAAGTGTTTGCTGCTGCTGCTGTTTTCTTGTTTTCTACGGATTCCAAGGGAATCGTTAGCTTACGCGGAGATCGTGATTTCGTGTTTGCGATGGTGGGTTTACGAGATCTTTTACTTTGAAATTAAGAAATTTAATGCTGGATTCCTTATTCTAAGCTTCGCTGTCCTGTCTCCACGTGCTAAAATATTATTGGATCTTCATTCTTCATTTGAACGGTGCTAATAAAAATAGAATTATCCGAAGATAAATGTTGTTTGGAAGACTTTTGCAGATAAGGAAGAAGGATTATAGTCTTCTAAAAGAATTAGTATAATTTTATTCGTCAGTGACAGAATATCAAATTATCAAAGATGCGGTGCCAAATGAGACAACTTGGTGAATAATAATTTGTTTTGATGAAGATAACTTGCTGAATAATATACGAGCAAGATTATTCTTAATACCTACGTTAATATCTTCTACCATTCAGATCGACAACGGTTTGTGTTGTAATCCTCTGGCCTTAAATAGATGATCTATTTCAACTTTACAACACAATTCCTAACTTAAATGAGGATATTTTTACGTTTTTTTTACAATTATAGCCATATGGATTAGTAAAATTTAGAAATTATTATCTCTTCTTTTTTTTTCATATAAATAAGGAACCTTTTCGTTAATGAAAATTCAAGGTTACAACGAGTTTAAGATCGAAAATAAGAGAACGTAAAGTAACAAAAACATATCGTAAAAGTAAAATACCGAGAAATCCGAAAAGAAAAAAAAATGATTACCGAATAAGACAAATTCAAGTATGAATCAGGGCTGGTCCCGAGTATTCTTTACCCCAAAGCAAACCCGAACAATTTTACCCCCCCCCCCCCCCTTATCCTAAAAGAAACATGATCAAGAACATGGCTGCGTAATGTTGTTTCTAATTTGTTTCAAATTCTTTTCCATCATGAAAAGCCAACATAATGATTAACATTGAATCATGGATGATCTATTATTGTCTACGAATATTGTATTCAAAAGGGAAACACATGTATAGTTTGGAGATACTCATATAGGATGACGAAGAAACAAGTAAAAAGGCGAAATCGCATAAAAGTAGTTTGTAATCGGGTATCGTTTTTTAGTCTTGAAATACCCGCCATATGGTTGTGTATTTCTAATGCAGGAATTCCATGTAAGGTTTGAATGTTAGATCTTGTCAATTTAGGTGAAAGTTATCGAATAACAAGAAAGGATATTCTATATGAACATGTAGGCAAAGTGGATATTATTTTGAGTCAACCGAATCGATATTCCTGGCCATCCCTAGAAAGAAGAATATAGTAGAATTATGTGCATCGAGCCAAGCCTCCGAAAAATGGAATTGTAACTGAATTTATATCGCATTCCAAACTTTGAATATGAGTAAATGACGCAAAAACAACACTAACACTACCTTAGATTAAACTAAAAACCTAAACCTTACCTTTAGAGATTTGGAGAAATGAAAAAACTATTTCAAAATATTCAGAGTTCCTAGCAACACCAACTCGAGTCCATTTTCAATCGACTGGATAATTAGTTCCTTAATCATCATATTTTCCCCCATTCTTTTCTTAGTTAGAAGCTAAATAGTACATAATATTTCCTATTTGTGTTGCCCCCCTAGGCTTGTTGCCCGAAGTAGAGCTTTCGCTGCTTCCCCTTCAGGACCGGCCCTGGTACGAATAAGATCCGATTAATTCGGAGGAAAATTGGTTTTTCTCGGAATTAAATTCCAACCATTTAATTTCTTTTCTTCTTTAGAAAGATGTGCTCCCATAATAGGAGTGCTTTTCTCAAATCTCTTTTAACGAGTGATGAAGCTTTTGTCGTCAAAGAAATCATCGATGAAGATTCCATCACCGGATAAGATGATGATGAAGATTCCGATGAAGATTTCGTCGCCGGAGACAACAAAGATGAAGATTTCATCGTTGGGTGGCATCACTGTTGATCTTAAAACACAACACAACAACCAAGAACCGCCATTAAAGCGAAGATAAACCTCAAAATGATAAATATAACCACCATAATGATGTAGATAAGTAAAAAAAAAAGAAAAAAACTAAGTTAAAACTACTAACTAACCTAGAAAGCAAAAACTAGTGAAGAAATCTGCTCTGAGCTGAAAAGGGTAATTGTTGAAGGTTTTGTTGAAAAACAAGGAGCAAAAGATAGAGGAGAGAGAGAGATGTGTGTAACGTACCTGAAGGTACAATTACAAGGGAATTCCAACAACACAGTACCTCTCTTCCAAAACAATGGTTGAGCCTAATTTCAATTACTTTCAAATACTTCTTACAGAATTCAAAGCAATCATTTGCTTTTAAGGGAAGTACCCAGCTACTAATCAACGGCTGTCAGCAACTCCTGCCGTTGGATACAAGAAGGTAAGTTAACCTTAGTCCCCCTTTTTAAGCTAAACACCCGATTAAAAAGAAGAATACAAAAGACAAGGATAAAACAACCCAACAAATAAAATCATGGTACTAGAAGTATATGACAATACCCTCTCCATTTAGACATCCTTGTCCTCAAGGATGAAGTTATGGAAATGAGCTTGAATATGACGGACATCTTCCCAAGTAGCATCCTCTGGGGGTGAGCTTGTCCATTGACTCAATACCTGCTGAGTAGGTCTGTCACCAGTGATATTAGTTATGTGGTCTAGGACTGCTATTTGTGCCACAATAAAAGCCCCATTAGCATCCACCAGCGTAATGTAGATGTTGTAGTGGCATGTTCACCAATCTTCTTCTTTAATTGAGAGACATGGAAGACTGGGCGGATCCTAGATCCCACTGGTAGCTTGAGTTTGTAAGCAACGACTCTAATTTTCTGTAAAACTTCAAAAGGACCATAATATTTAGAAGATAACTTGAAGTTTTTCCTCATAGCTACAGAGGATTGCATGTAGGGTTGTAGCTTCATAAAGACTAAATCTTCCACTGCAAACACCCTTTCAACTCTTTTTTTATATGCAAATAGCTTCATCTTATCTTGAGCCTGAAGAAGATCCTCTTTAAGAAGTTGAAGCATGTGATCTCTCTTAGTTAGATTTTCATGTAAAGCTGCAACAGAGGTGGTATCCTTGGTGCGGAATTCCAGGTGAGGAGGTAAATAACCATACAAGGCTTGAAAAGGTGACATCTTGAGGATGGAGTGGTATTAGTGTTGAACCACCATTCAACAAAGGGCAGCCAATAAAACCAATTCTTTGGAGAAGTACCAGTCATGCATCTCAGGTATTACTCTATACGGGCATTAGTCCTTTTAGTTTGTCCATCTGTTTGTGGATGGTATGAAGTACTGAGATGGATATTAGTCCCTAAGGACTTAAACAGTTCCTGCCAAAACTGACTGACAAAAATCTTATCTCTGTCTGAAATAATAGATGTAGGAAATCCATGCAACTTAAATACCTGTTGTAGAAACTCCTTAGCCACTGAGCTGGCAGTGAATGGATGAGCCAATGCAATGAAATGGCTATATTTGGTGAGTCTGTACATCACCACCATGATAACATTTTTCTTGTTGGACAGAGGAAGGCCCTCAATGAAGTCCATAGATATATGTTGCCATGCTGTGTCTGAAATTAGTAGGGGTTGTAAAAGACCTGAAGTATGAGACATTTCGCCTTCATTGCTTTGACAAATATTACACTCAGCTACAAACTGAAGAATATCATGTTTCATTCTTGGCCAATAAAAGTAAGCTTTGGCTATGTTATATGTACATGTCATACCTGAATGACCACCCACTGCTGAGGCATGAACAGAATGCATGATGGAATCCCTGATGTTATTGCTTGAACCAATATAGAGTCTTGACTTGTACCTGAGAATACCAGTTTTGAGAAAAAAATTCTTGTCAGCAGGATTGATTAGCAGGTGAGATAAGAGTTGTTGCACTGCAACATCATCCTTGTAGCTGCTGAGAATATATTGTGTTCATTGTGGCTGCACTAAGGACATTACTAAACACTCATAAGCAGTATGAGGAACCCTGGATAGAGCATCAGCAGCTTTGTTGTCCAATCTGAAAAAGTGGGGGTCTAATAACCACACCCAATGATTCGTTTGGCAATCTGTATGGTCTATTTCCAATATACTTTCAAGAGAATTAACTAGACAGTCAGACTCAATCTTAAGAAAAGTATATCAAAGAGTTATATCTCAATTTCTCAATTCAATCCGCAATCAAAGAAAAAGAAATTTGCGAGCCCGATTGAATATAAGAAATAACTTGTACGGTATCAAAAACCAATATCCAAGTGTCAATCAATTTAATCAACAACCTAAAGGCCGGATTCACAATTGATTGAACTTACGAACAACCTGTGATATTTCAATTATATAAACAAATATAATGCGGAAAATAAATAACACAAACACCAGAAATTTTGTTAACGAGGAAACCGCAAATGCACAAAAACTCTGGGACCTAGTCCAGAATAAACACACACTGATTATAAGTTGTTACACCAATTTCCTATTACCTATTCGGAATAGATGTAATACCTGCTTCAGCACTAATAAAACTCCTAGCACAACACCGATTGTCTTTAGGAATTCTTCTCGTAAATCTTCTAGCAGAACCTAAGGCTCTCTTTAGAAGATACAACAACACGATTGATACGATTCGATATTTTGTTTGAAAAAAACACCGGTTTGATTTCCCTTTAGATGTAAATCAAGGTTTTGGAAATCTTGTGTTTATTTTGATAAAAACAATTACTAGGTAAAAGTAATATCAAAACAAACTTGTAGATTACGGATTATTATACTCTTAAATAGAGGAAGACAAAACCTAATTATTTTACAACAAGAACAACTAGAATAAATCTAGAGATATCTTGTTTAAAAAATTCTTAAGGATTTTTACGAGATGCTTTAATCGAATTTTTCTTTCTAGCTTCTGATTTCGACTAATAAGTGTTGGTATACGATCGGAAACTGAAATCTATCAAAACCTAGGGTTTATGATCAACAACTCTTTAATGGTTTTATATCATAAGAGAAAACCTTAGAACAGACAAGAGGTGAAAAACCTAGATTACAATTTGTATAATCAATCACGAAGATTAAAACCAACTTGGCTTTGTGATCCCCAATACAAAGACTTTTATCTCACTCTTGTTCACGAAGAACATAAGACATGGAAAACAACCTTATGAGCTTACACCAATTTTCCAAAGGGGATAAAAAACGTGTAGCATTCACAAACTCTTTATTTATAGTGAATAGGTTAGCTTGCAAGCTAAGCTAGGGTTTAGGTTATTTTCCTTTTCCAAGACTCTCCTAATTTTGGGAGTCTTTCCTAGGTTACAAATATTTTGCATAAATAATTAAATAAATAATTATTAGCATATATTGTATTTATGTGAATAAATCACATTTTAATTTAGGCAAGAATTAAAAGTTATCACAAACACTTTAATATGGTAATCAAATATGTTTGGATTAATATCCATCTTTCCTAGATAAGGAAATATCACCAACTTGACCAAAAAAGTCTTTTAGTCACGTAATTGGGCCCAAGTCCGTGAACCGTTGCAAACAGTACATGGACTGTTTCCTACTAACGAACTGTTTCCTACTAATAAATCACTCATAACTTCATCGTTATAACTCGGAATTGAGTGATTCTTGGCTCGTTGAATTCGTAAGATCATTCACTATAACATGAGAACCTTTCCAGGGATAAAGGTTATTGTCACAAAAGTCGTGGCTCAAATAACCTCTAGTATATATACATATATGTACATTTACCGTCATAGGAATTGGTCCATAGAGTAAGCATTTGTTTAGATGATTATAAAGGTAGGATTGAACAAGAATCCAAATGAAATAAATTAACTCATACCTTTGTTGATGAAGTACTTGTTGATGTCTTCTTGTAGTCTTCAATCTTCATCCTTTAAGGATAGCTCTGATTCAATCTTCTTAGACCTAATCTAGTCTGAAACTATCTTTAGTATGCTAAATCAAGAATGAATTTTGGCAACTAAAATTGACAACTAACTTGACAT
The DNA here is from genome assembly GCF_003573695.1 of Papaver somniferum. Taxonomy (NCBI): domain Eukaryota; kingdom Viridiplantae; phylum Streptophyta; class Magnoliopsida; order Ranunculales; family Papaveraceae; genus Papaver; species Papaver somniferum. Next base: position 133,338,903 of record NC_039363.1, on the reverse strand, counting down.
ACCAACGCTAGTGGGTTCAACCAAGTAATGCTCTAACAATCTCCTCCTGACAAAACCATTTGACATATGGCTTGTACTTGTTAAAAGAAAAATCGACATGCTTGATTTCCTTGGTTCTTCAACTCTGCGTGTGTTCATCCTGTACTTGTTGAAGATCCATCATAGTATTATTACACAGTATCAAAGTTTCATTGTATCACAACTTTGACAATAATACTACGGTGATATGTATCACTCCGCCTTAGTCAATACTCCATCTCAACATGAAAACAACTCCCCCTTACATAATGATTCGTAAATCATATGTATTTGTAGTGTGAACTACACATTAATTCTCCCCCTTTTTGTCAATATAAATAGGCAAAGGTACGAAAACTAGTGAGATCCTGATGGAATTTTCACTGAGTCACTTCATGACCAAAAGAAGAAAACATATCAACTTTGTTTAGACGATATCACAGAGTCGAAACTTAGTGACTTTATCAAGTAGTTTATTAAGATACAAGTTAACCCCTACATGTTCCACAACCGCTTCTCCCCTCAAAGATATAGCAATTAAGCACAAGTTCAATTAAGAACTTTACCCCATTAAATATCATTCCCGAAAGAACAACAAGAGTGACCTCACTCCAGAGATAAGGATTTATATATTGGATTTTAGAAACCCCATAAGGATATACGAACTAAGAGCTAATCATTGAAAGTTTCTCATGAGATCGTGTTACTAAAAACAATAGAACTATCTCATGGTAATAGTACACAATATGTAATCATGAAGATCAAGTATTGTGATCATCTTTTCTAAGATACAAACTTGTATAAACAAGAATTGATATGCTTAGAAGGAAGAATAGCCTTTTCCATAAGGATTTACACCAAGAATGGTTACTAAGTATGAAAAATATTATTTGACAATGAAAACCAACATCCAATGGTTTTGATTATTGCTTCTAACGTTATGCTTAAGAATTTTAATCACAAATCAAGTTAGGTAATTAAGAATCATAAGCGTGGTATTTAATCATATTCATCTTAACCATAACTAGTTCAAATGACTCAAATGAACTAGTTAGAGAGTTGTTCAATTGCTTAGATCTTTATAATAGACACAATTGAAGCAAAAACGATTTGATTCACTCGAATCGATTCATGAACATTATAGCCATGGTTTGCAATTATGTATTCCTTAGTTTATATAAGTTTAAGTTCACAAATAATCGTTTTTAGAAAATAACCAACTTAAGTACGCATACTAGTACGCGGACTTAACTACCCTGAATAAGTTTGTTTTCAATTCACAAACTCCAGCAGATATTCTCGGGATGAGAACCTCTGACAGTACGCGGACTGGGTACACGGACTCTAGTTCCGGTTTTCATGAGCAGCAAAGTACGCATACTTTGGTTCAAGGAATAAGGACTTATATATGTATGAGTTACCACACAATGCTTATATCCAACCATGGTTATATAATTTAAACTCGCATTTCAATCATTGAAACATTCTTAGAGGACGTTATATGATTGTTATTCACAAACCATTTTTCGTCAAATCCATTTTCAAGTCATTGAAACTTAATATGACTTTCGTCACTAGTAAAGATGAACTTGGTTAAAGCGAAAGCTTACCAACACATATTTTGAGAGATATGTAAGCGAGTTAGACTCAGCTCGAAATAATAGATTGTTCCACATATTCAAAAATTACCCAACACAATATGTGCGCCCCAATTCTTTTGCAATCCTCGCCGCATTTACAAGGGCTTCTTCGTGAGGATGCACTTCCAACACAATCAGGTCGTGTTGAGGTGAGCAGAATCTTGCTCACCACATGTATTCGAAACAAAATCATGCATGGACTCTAGGAATTTAACAACTTCCTTGAAACTTTCAATAATTGTTCCATACCTTTTTAAGATGTTATCCCTTGTCGAACTCTCGTCTGGGAGATCCTTCTTAATAGCACTCGTTGCTTTATTGATCTTCTTTGGTACCCATTTCTGAGCAGCTTTTGGAGCAGCGTATTTCTTTTTCTCCCCAATATAATTATAAAACTTCTTCGGGGGAATACTAGAAGAACTGATATTATGAGACTAAGTTTTTCTCCTGTTTGGAACATCAGACCTTGTCATCTTAACAGAATCAGATCTGGATTTATCTCGTTTAAGAAATCTGCAATTCCTTTGCAACTGACCTGGTTTTCCACAATAAAAGCAATGTTTAGTATAGTGGAAAATTTTATGTTTAGTGTTACCTGAATGTGTATGTGCTTGCTTTGGAGCTTGACATAATTTCCTTTTTTTTCGTCATCGGCAGTTGGTAGAGATACTTCACTTTTGTCAACTGTGGAAGATTTCTGTCAGATTTTTTTTTAAGCATATCTGTTAGAGGTTTGCTGATGAGGCCATACCCTTTAATAAATATTTTATAATAACATGTAAGGCCCAAGAGCGCTCTAAATTGTTTAAGTATAGATGGAATATGCCAACTAACCATGGCTGCAATCTTGTATGAATCAGCAGTAACTCCTTCTGCAGTGATCAAATGGCCCAGATAATCTAATTGTGTTGAGCACTATGACATTTATAGAGGTTGGAAAATAATGAATGTTGTCTCAAGAGTGAAAGAGTCTGAGAGAGATAGACAATGTGTTCCTCCAGTGAATTGCTATAGACCAAAATGTCATCAAAGAAGAGCAAAATAAACTTCCATAAAAAAGGTTGGAAAATAAAGTTCATGAGGGCCTAAAAGGTGGCTGGTGAATTAGTTAAATTCATAATTCCCATGATGTGTCCTAAAAGCAGTTTTATGGATATCAGGCAGGTGCATCAATATTTGGTGGTAGCCTGATCTCAAATAAATTTTGGAAAAAAATTTGGTGATAGCCTGATCTCAAATCAATTTTGGAAAAAATGACAGCACCATTGAGTTCATAGAGCAACTCTTCAATCAAGGGTATATGAAATTTTTCCTTCACTGTCATCTCATTAAGCTTTCTATAATCCACACAAAATCTCCAAGATACATCTTTCTTCTTAACCAACAAAATTGGTGATGCAAAAGGGTTATGGCTATTTTGAATAATACCAGAATCTAACATGTCTTGGACTAATTTCTCTACCACGACTTTTTTAACATAAGGGAACTGTATGGTATTTGAGAGGTTGGCTCTGAATTAGGCTTCAAAGGAATTTTAAGGTCCAATACTCTTGTTGAAAAATCGAGGGTCTAAAAACACCACCCAATATTTCGCTTAGCAATCTGTATGGACTAACTCCAATATACTTTAATAGAGAATCAACTAGACAGTCAGACTCAATCTAGATTAAAGTATATGGAGGAGTTAATATCTCTCTCTTGTTTTGATTTACTCAAGCTAATAGAAATCAACGAGTCTTTAATCAAACACAAGGAATAACTTGGATGGTACCAAAGACCAATATCCAAGGATCAATCAATATCAATCAACAACCAAAGGTCGGATTTCCGATTGATTAATTCAAACACACAACCTATATTATTTCAATTATAAAGATAAAATAATATAATGCGGAAATTGAAATAACCCAGACACCAGAAATTTTGTCAACGAGGAAACTGCAAATGCAGAAAAACCCCGGGACCTAGTCCAGATTGAACACACATTGTATTAATCCGCTACAGACACTAGCCTACTCCAAGCTAACTTCGGACTGGACTGTAGTTGAACCCCAATCAATCTCCCACTGATCCAAGGTACAGTTATGCTCCTACGCCTCTGATCCCAGCAGGTTACTGTGGCAGACCCGGAAGAGTGTATAAATTTGGTGCAATGGAAACGGGCCTACAGTAATACCGCAAGTGCACGGTCGTCAGTTGTAGCTCGTGCAAGTACGGGTCGATCCACAGAGATCGGGTGTGTTTGGAGTTTTCTAGCTAATTGGGTTCCTAGATTTGCTATTGTTGGGCTTAGAAGCCTTTTGGCTTAGATTGGGCTTTGAGTGCTAATGGGTTTGAATGCCCTTTGAATGAATTGGGCTTAGTGAGTTTGTTAAAGATAAAATGAACTGAGCTTGGGCTCAGTTATCTTTGAAGTGCAAATGGGCTTTGGTCCTTTGATTGAGCTTTGGGCTCAATTTCACCTTAACAGTGAAATGGTCTTTCACAGTAATTGGGCTTTGGTTATGGTCTTCTGATGAGCCCAATTTGTGCTCTGGGCTTTTGGTTTTAGAAACTGGGCTTGAGCTTTGAAAGTTGGGCTTTGTTTCAGTGAACTGATTTGAGCTTTGGGCTCAACAGTTCAACTGTGAATTGGGCTTAGGACCTTGGACTCAGTTGGCCTTGGAAGGCAGCAGGAGAAGAAGGGGCAGCAGCAGCAAGAGCAAGAGCTGCACAGCAAGGCCAACAGCAACTGCAGCAGAACAAGCAACAGCAGCTACAGCAGCAGTGCAGCAGGCACCAGCAGCAGCAACTTGGCAGTGCAGCAGGCAAAGAAGTGGCAAAACAGCACAAGGCCAAGAAGAGGGAAAAACAGTGCAGCAACACAGTGCTGCAGCAGCAATAGAAGAAATGCAGCAGGGAAAGCAAGTAAGCAGTGAAAATGCAAAACAGAAATGCAGGTAAACCAACAATGAAAGAAAACAATACTAACAGTTGAAGATGGATGGCAAACTAGGGCATTGATTCCACCTCTTAACCTAGACTAAGTTGGATATTCCATTGCAACCAAAATGTCCTCCCAAGGTACTAGTTATCTGATTAAAGCATAACTAGTCTGAGGTTTGGACCATAAGCAATTCACATGGGTTGCTGCACTTTCAGTCACAGGGGTATCCTAACTACAGAGTATGCCTGACATACAATGTGAGAGCAAAGTGATGAAAAGCAAAAATTGTAATCTCCTACACAGTGGCTTTAAGGTTTCATCTTCACCCTAGTGGTGAATTAGAACATGCTAACAAACATCAAACAGATACACACAACAACATCATACACATCACAATAAAAAACATATGCAAATGGTTAACAGTGCAATGTAACAGGAGCAAGATAATAACAGTAACAATTGAAATTAAGCTAACCCAAATTGGGTGGAAACTTGGCTAGTCCAAGAACAGTTTTCTCTCTACACATCAGTTCCTATTTATAGTTTACAACAAAAAATACAAACCCTAATTCGAAACCCTAAAATTTTGGGGAAAATCAAATTCTCTCACCAATTTTCTGAATTAAGCTCGACCCATGCCTCCTCTAGTCCTAGATGCTCTTCTGCTCTCTGCTCCTATTGTCCCCTAATTTCGAGTTATTTTACTCACCCCAAAACCTAGGGTTTCAGAGGTTGTGAGATGAAGAAAATAACTAGGCTAGGGATATGGGGGTGTTGTCGGTATGGAGATAGTAGTGGCAGTGATGGAACTGGTGGTGGTGACGGAAGTGACAGCGGCAGAGAGGGGAGGTGGTGGAGTTGCAGAGCTCTGCAACTGTCGGGTGAAGGAGATGAAGTTTTGGGGCGATGGGTTGTTTGGGTGGATAATAGGATTCGGTGCTAGGGTGTGAAGCGGGATCATCTGGTTCGATGTTTGGCGAGCTGAGCCGCTGGATATGGAGATGGTAGGTAGATCGGACGGCTAAGAGAGAAGAAGTTTGTAGCGACCGTTGGATGTTGAACACAACGAAGTCAACGGTGCTAGATTAGGTTAGGTGTTGTAGTGTAAGGCGGAAGTATCGGGATTTGATGCACAGGCATAGGAGCGACCGTTGGATTCAACTACCATCTAATCTGAAGGCTTGGAATTTCAGCGCTGTGGTGCTTGGCAGAGACTTCAGATTTTGATGCTCTATGCAGGAGCGACCGTCGGATGCTCCCGAGAACTGATCTGATGGCTGAGAACGGAGGCGCTTTTGTGTGTAGAAAATGAGGTTGTGCGCACCATTCTTCGCGGCTTCCTTGCGTGATTTCTCCCGGCTTTTCACTACTTTTCTGCTCTTTTTGCTCCGCAAGTCATCCGAACTTTATTTATTACCTAAAAATGCAAAATTAATTAATAAAAATATTTATTCTTGAAAACAATGAAAATACAGAATATGGGATAAAATGTAGAATTAATGATCAAAAGATGAGTTAAATGCCAACAAAAAGGGATAAATATATACAATATTTGGCACTCATCAAATACCCCCAAACCTGAATTTTACTTGTCCTCAAGTAAAACAAAACTAAGGAAATCCTAACTATACCACTGTCGCTGGTCTCTCGAATGCATTTAGCGTATGCACTAAGCCTTTTAAACCACTAAGTGTCCCTAGTGGACGAGTTGAAGTCTCGTGAAGGTTTACCAGAGGTGTGCCTACAAAACCTAATGACAAAATATAAGCTCATATTCCGTCAAATGTGACATGTGCAAAACAGTTTAAGCTCACAGCAAAATGGAGATGTCAATCTAGCTATCGAAGGCACAATCCTAGCACTGATAACAAATAAGGACATGTGATAAGAGTGTAAAGTGTATCTACACATGTGTAAAGAAAGATCTGAAGTCATGACTACTAATCACCAAGAGATAGTTTCTCAGGCTAAGAACTGAGGTCGAAATCTAGCTAGCTGTCCGGACTTTACGAGAATTGTGAATGAGTTGGAGGTATTTCACAATTACTCGCGTTGTACATCAATGGCATACACCCTCCTTGCTTATTACAACGAAACACAAAAGAACTCTTTACATGACTCTTATTTACATTGACAAATCTCTTTTATTTTTGGAACAAGAGATGATGGAATTGATAAATACTTGAATTTTTTTGTATTTTTCTGATATTTTTTTTTCTCTTTTTTTTTTTTTTTTTTTTTTTTTTTTTTTTTTTTTTTTTAGAACAAGGAAACACTTTTGATACATAACAAAAAGAAACAAAAGATTACATGACACTTTGCAAGAGGTAGCCCTTTTTGATGCACCCAGTTAAATTCGATGGTTGTCTTTCTTAATGTAACCTCCACCTTCTATCCCAACCAACCAAAGAACAAGCTAGTCAAGTTTCGTTCAGTATTCTAAAGTGATTGGCAATCGTAACTTCCTATCCAACACCTTGAAGATCGAGGCCATACATGTATTAGTAGATCGTGCGCGTGCAAATTTCTGATCACTATGTGAATTGTGCTAGAATCAGGGTGCCTAAATATCTAGACTAAGACTCCTAATAAAAATACATATTTGCACAAGAGTCAACATTTCAAGGTAAATGAGCTCCATTTTTATGATTTTTCATTTTTTTTTTAATTTTTTTGTTTTTTGATTTTTTAATTTTTTTTGGAATTTTTCAATTTTTTCAAAAAGAAGAAGGAGTTCGTTTTCAATTATGACAAATTATCATGGTATCTACTCTATACCCCCAAACCTAAACTAAACATTGTCCTCAATGTTTCAAAATGGAAAGGATTAAAATGCAACATATGGAAAGGGACATGAGTAGAGTAAAAGGAGAGAGAATACCCGATTTCGGCGAAAGCAGAATTAAAACTCCGTTATTCAAGGCAAAAATCCAACATATTTCAGCCGAGATCATATTGGATTAGCAAATATATACAAAAGGAACAAAAGGTTTTTTAAAATTTTATCTACTGGATTATATACAAAAAAAATTCACCATACACTAACAATCTAAAGAGTTGAGGATCAACCCAAAAGACAAAGTGTAGAGACATAGAAAGTTTCAAAACACTAAAATTGGACTTAAATGGGAGTGAGAGTGAAAAACCGAATGAATCACCCCTAAACCAAATTTTTCAACAGGTTTACTTTTAAGCACAAAATCTATTAATTTTAGGGGTTCAGGATTCAAAAGGTCTAACTCATAATGGACTGTTTTCGGGGTGGGCAAAGAAATGCATTCCAACTGTGGCTCTTTAAAAGTGTTATATTTTGAAGCAAAATAGTCCAAGAGGACTTGGGAAGCACACAGTTCCAATCCTAGATTAGGAATTTTCAGAAAAATTGGTTTGACAATATGGGTACAAACCAAATCTAGGTTGGGTGGAAGGCCATCAGATTGTGACTTAGTAGAAGAATAGGCATATCATTATCGATCAAATCAAAATCTTCTAACTCATCTACACATGTCACATCATGCTCACAATCATCAATCAAATTGGCAAGATTACAATCAGAATTATCAACATCATCAACAGATTTATTCTCGTGTATCGGCACATCAGGGGAAACATCACATGGAATACTAGAAGAAATATCATGCATTAAGGTCGGGGCAGAGAAGCCTAATGTATTTGAACCCAAAGGTTCCATAACATTTTCAGTATAGACATGTTCTTCTAACATAACATCATAATCATCATCATCATCATGGTAGACATTTTGCAATCTAGGATAATTTTCAATCCTAAGGTCGGAGCTATTACAAGAATAAAACTCTAATTCATGGGGATGATTCATATCATGTGGTGTTGTTCCTGTTTCCCTAACGGATTCCCATTGATGGGTTTTTCTGCAATCTCGGCTAAAAAATTCCATGCATCATCCACAGATTTATCAATAAATTCACCATTACACATAGATTCAACCATGGTTCGAGATTTAAAGTCTAGTCCCTCATAGAGGATGACGACAAGTCTCCACTTCTCAATTCCATGGTGCGGACATTCACTCAACAAATCATTAAAACGTTCAAAATAGTGAAAAACAGTTTCCTCATCCAATTGGACAAAACAATTGATACTTTGACGAATAGCGATGGTCCTATGGTGTGGAAAGAATTTTTGAAAAATAGATCTGTGAGTTGGTCCCAAGTGTTGATTGATTGTGGTCTCAAACCGTAAAACCATGTTTTGGCCCTTTCCTTTAAAGAAAATGTAAACAAACGCAATTTCAGAGAGTCTTCGGACATATGATCAGGTTGCATAGTCCGACAAATTTGTTCAAACTCTCTTACATGAGTATAGGGGTTCTCAGAATCGAACCCTCGAAATATAGGAAGTATTTGTATCATGCTTGCATTTATTTTAAAAGGGTTATTAGTTTGAGGTAAGACAATACATGATAATGGAATTTGTATTGATGGATACATGTATTCATGGAGAGCACGAGGTTGGCCCATTTTGAAATGACACAAAGCCCACTATTTGGTTTTAATGGGTTTTAAAAAATTTGGTTTTTGATGGGTTTGGATTTTTGGGAAAAATTTGGTTTTGGTGGGATACATTTGAAAATTTGGTTTAAAATGGGAGTAAAAATAAAAATTTGGTTTAAGATGGGAGCAAGTAAAAATTTGGTTTTAAAATTGGGAGCAAAGTAGAAATATTTTTTTTTTTTTTTTTTTTTTTTAAAGAAAATAAAATTAAAAAAAATAAAATTTGGTTTTTGAATGGGAGCAAGCCCACTGTGCAAGCCTCTAATGAAATGGAAGGAAGGCTGCGGCCCACAATCGGTTATCAGCTGGGTTTAAACCCAGAGTCCAAAATACAAGTCCAATGGAAAAATTTAAACAAGCCCACACAAAATAAATACAAGCCCACAAATTAAACAACAAGCCCACAAATAAATTATTACAAACCCAAAATAGAAAAATAAAAAGCCCAAAAAATTGGGTTAATTATTACAAGCCCACAAATAAAAAATTGGAAGCCCACAGGTTGGGTTCTCTCAATTGAATGGGTTTAGGCTTACCTTTTTAGCACAGCCCAGCTGCTCTGATATTGTTGCAAAAACCCAGTTGGGTTTTGGTTCTTTTCCTTAGTGGCGTCCCAGCAGAGGAAGAACAGGTTCAGAACAGCAGGTCCAACAGCAAATGAAGTGAAGCAGATGCAGATGCAAATGCTATGCAGTGAAATGCAAAATAGCTAAAAAACACAGATAAAACACAGCACCAATCCCCGGCAGCGGCGCCAAAAACTTGATGGGCCCGGAGATGTGAATAAAATTGAGCGCAATGGAAACGGGCCTACAGTAATACCGCAAGTGCACGGTCGTCAGTTGTAGCTCGTGCAAGTACGGGTCGATCCACAGAGATCGGGTGTGTTTGGAGTTTTCTAGCTAATTGGGTTCCTAGATTTGCTATTGTTGGGCTTAGAAGCCTTTTGGCTTAGATTGGGCTTTGAGTGCTAATGGGTTTGAATGCCCTTTGAATGAATTGGGCTTAGTGAGTTTGTTAAAGATAAAATGAACTGAGCTTGGGCTCAGTTATCTTTGAAGTGCAAATGGGCTTTGGTCCTTTGATTGAGCTTTGGGCTCAATTTCACCTTAACAGTGAAATGGTCTTTCACAGTAATTGGGCTTTGGTTATGGTCTTCTGATGAGCCCAATTTGTGCTCTGGGCTTTTGGTTTTAGAAACTGGGCTTGAGCTTTGAAAGTTGGGCTTTGTTTCAGTGAACTGATTTGAGCTTTGGGCTCAACAGTTCAACTGTGAATTGGGCTTAGGACCTTGGACTCAGTTGGCCTTGGAAGGCAGCAGGAGAAGAAGGGGCAGCAGCAGCAAGAGCAAGAGCTGCACAGCAAGGCCAACAGCAACTGCAGCAGAACAAGCAACAGCAGCTATAGCAGCAGTGCAGCAGGCACCAGCAGCAGCAACTTGGCAGTGCAGCAGGCAAAGAAGTGGCAAAACAGCACAAGGCCAAGAAGAGGGAAAAACAGTGCAGCAACACAAGTGCTGCAGCAGCAATAGAAGAAATGCAGCAGGGAAAGCAAGTAAGCAGTGAAAATGCAAAACAGAAATGCAGGTAAACCAAACAAATGAAAGAAAACAATACTAACAGTTGAAGATGGATGGCAAACTAGGGCATTGATTCCACCTCTTAACCTAGACTAAGTTGGATATTCCAATTGCAACCAAAATGTCCTCCCAAGGTACTAGTTATCTGATTAAAGCATAACTAGTCTGAGGTTTGGACCATAAGCAATTCACATGGGTTGCTGCACTTTCAGTCACAGGGGTATCCTAACTACAGAGTATGCCTGACATACAATGTGAGAGCAAAGTGATGAAAAGCAAAAATTGTAATCTCCTACACAGTGGCTTTAAGGTTTCATCTTCACCCTAGTGGTGAATTAGAACATGCTAACAAACATCAAACAGATACACACAACAACATCATACACATCACAATAAAAAACATATGCAAATGGTTAACAGTGCAATGTAACAGGAGCAAGATAATAACAGTAACAATTGAAATTAAGCTAACCCAAATTGGGTGGAAACTTGGCTAGTCCAAGAACAGTTTTCTCTCTACACATCAGTTCCTATTTATAGTTTACAACAAAAAATACAAACCCTAATTCGAAACCCTAAAATTTTGGGGAAAATCAAATTCTCTCACCAATTTTCTGAATTAAGCTCGACCCATGCCTCCTCTAGTCCTAGATGCTCTTCCTCTGCTCCTATTGTCCCCTAATTTCGAGTTATTTTACTCACCCCAAAACCTAGGGTTTCAGAGGTTGTGAGATGAAGAAAATAACTAGGCTAGGGATATGGGGGTGTTGTCGGTATGGAGATAGTAGTGGCAGTGATGGAACTGGTGGTGGTGACGGAAGTGACAGCGGCAGAGAGGGGAGGTGGTGGAGTTGCAGAGCTCTGCAACTGTCGGGTGAAGGAGATGAAGTTTTGGGGCGATGGGTTGTTTGGGTGGATAATAGGATTCGGTGCTAGGGTGTGAAGCGGGATCATCTGGTTCGATGTTTGGCGAGCTGAGCCGCTGGATATGGAGATGGTAGGTAGATCGGACGGCTAAGAGAGAAGCAGTTTGTAGCGACCGTTGGATGTTGAACACAACGAAGTCAACGGTGCTAGATTAGGTTAGGTGTTGTAGTGTAAGGCGGAAGTATCGGGATTTGATGCACAGGCATAGGAGCGACCGTTGGATTCAACTACCATCTAATCTGAAGGCTTGGAATTTCAGCGCTGTGGTGCTTGGCAGAGACTTCAGATTTTGATGCTCTATGCAGGAGCGACCGTCGGATGCTCCCGAGAACTGATCTGATGGCTGAGAACGGAGGCGCTTTTGTGTGTAGAAAATGAGGTTGTGCGCACCATTCTTCGCGGCTTCCTTGCGTGATTTCTCCCGGCTTTTCACTACTTTTCTGCTCTTTTTGCTCCGCAAGTCATCCGAACTTTATTTATTACCTAAAAATGCAAAATTAATTAATAAAAATATTTATTCTTGAAAACAATGAAAATACAGAATATGGGATAAAATGTAGAATTAATGATCAAAAGATGAGTTAAATGCCAACAAAAAGGGATAAATATATACAATATTTGGCACTCATCATACTGCGCACTTGATTTCCTTAGTTGATCTCACCCACAACTAAGTGTTTCAACGACCCAAAATCGCAGGCTTTAATAATAAACAAATCTGTCTCACACAGACAAGTCTATCAAAGGATCAATATGTCTCCCACAGATAAACCCGAAAGGTTTTGTTCCGTCTTTTGATAATAATCAAGGTGAACAGGAACCAATTGATAATCCGGTCTTATATTCCCGAAGAACAGCCTAGATTAATCAATCACCTCACAACAATCTTAATCGTATGGTAGCGAAACAAGATGTTGTGGAATCACAAACGATGAGACGAAGACGTTTGTGATTACTTTTTATATCTTACCTATCGGAAATATCAATCTCAAGCCAATCAATCTGATTGTACTCGTACGATAGAAGATGCAAGATCATATCACACAACTACGATAAAAGTAGTATCGGTCTGGATTCACAATCCCAATGAAGTATTTAAGTCGTTAACCCGGTTTGAGAAAAGAAAACCAGAGGTTAAAGGAGAATCGACTCTAATACGCAAACTGATGAGTACGCAAGTGTGACGCATTTTCACCCATAACTACATTCACTATGACTAATTTAATCACTAATAATCTTGTTTTAAGTCTTTTCAAGGAAATAAGCTCTTTTGGAAAAAAAGCTCGAAAAAGTGTTAAAGGCAACCAGGGGAACTGATAAAGGCACCCATCATTTCAGATACAGGCACCCAACAAATGGATAGAGGCACCTTCTTCTTCTTCATTCGAAACAGATTCACATAATTTATGGGAGATCTCAAAGATTTAAGGAAAAGATATCTTCTTGCCTATTATACAGGAAGTTTTCATATCTTGAAGTTAAAAGAGATAATATATTGATGAGTTTGTTTTATTGAAAAGGAGAAAGAAAATCTGTGGTTTTATTTATAAATAAAAAAAGATAATATCCCCAGGATTTTATTCTAGCAAATAGAGGAAGATGTGTGATAAATGGAGAAAGAAATTATTCCTGAGATATCTTTCATTAAAGAGAAGATCTGGTGGAGTTATGGAAGAATATTTTGAAAAGATGTTTGAGTAATGGGTTGTTGTGTATAAATAGGGTGTTAATAGGACCAAACAGGCATCCGGAGAGGGGGGAGTTTTGGAAGAGCAAAATAGTTGCGTTTAATTTTTCTTCATTTTCACCATTGTAAACACTTTTCGAGCAATAAAATAATCTTTTAAGAGTGTCTACAACATGATGAGCTAGACCCCTACACTGGGTCGACGGAGGAATCCGAATTTCATGCATGGGTAAATTTATTTTATTTTTCTATTTGACTTTTGCACTAACTAAAATAGAATTATGATTTGAATTAATTAGTTATCATTTTATTTGATGGGTCATGCTTGCTTAGATGTTTGATGTCCTATGATTACAATTTATAACTAATATTTTGAGAATCTACTTTGGCAAAAATAAGAGTCCATGTTATTTTATTTATTAAGCGATAATTGTTGAGAATAAATAAGTGAGCCTTATGATATGAATTCGGTGGATTTCTAGTCCCAGTAACTCTCGCCTTTGTTTATTATTTTCATTAAATTTTTAAATTTAATCTTCACAAGTCTTAGAGTTTGAATCTTATTATTACGACAACTTGAAATCACATCACAAACTAGTATCACACGTAAGGTGTAGGGATTAGTTTTGCACAATACTAGATGTCTCCTTTATATAGTCTTTCAAATCAGGGTTTTGCCTTTGTCACAAAGCAAACAATATCCACCATTAAATGAAAACCTTATTTAGATTCAAGCTAGTATTTCTCAACCGTTAGATCGAAAACTTAGCTTGATACACACACTTGACGATGCACACTTCTAGGTTTTTTAACCGTACCCAAACGTATGCACTTGTTGGTTCAATAATAGTCAACCAAAAGGTTAGGCATTTGAGCATCTAATATCAACCATGTTATTCTTCACCATAACTAGTTCAAATGACTCAAATGAACTAGTTAGAGAGTTGTTCAATTGCAAGGAAATCTCATAACTACACAAGACACAATTGAAACAAAGATGATTTGATTCACTTGAATCGGTTCATGAAATTTATAGCCACGGTTTGCAAACTACATTCCTTAGTCTTTATAAGTTTAAGTTCAGAAATCATCTTCAAATATATAACCTTCTTAAGTTCGCAGACTAGGTTCGCGGACTTAAGCAACTGGTAGAGTTTACAAACTCCAGCAGAAAATCTCGGCAAAGACTTTCGCCGGTTCGCGGACTAGGTTCGCGAACTAGTCTAGTTTGTCAACTACAGCAGAATTTCTCGGGATGAGAAGTTCGGCAGTTCGCGGACTGAATTCGTGGACTTGGCTCACGCCATTCTCCGGTTTCTCTTGATCAACAAAGTTCACAAGCTTTGGTTCAAGGAATAGGACTTATACATAAATGTGTTTCCACAACAATGTTTATGTCCACCATTGGTTATGTAATCTAAACTCTCATTTCAATCATTGAAACATTCTTAGATGACGTTATATAGTTGTTATTCACAAACCATTTCTCGTCGAAGCAATTTTCAAAGTGATTGAAACATATGATGACTTTCGTCACTAGGTAAAGATAAACTTGGTCGAAGCGAAACGCTTACCAACACATATTTCGAGATATAGATAGGAGAGGTATACTCGGCTCGAAATACCAAATGTATATAATCCAGTCTATATATATAGCATACGACTTCTTGTCTCAAAGAGTAGGAGATAGAGTAGATATACTTTTGAGTGATAGATAAGTTCAAGTCTTCACATACCTTTTTGTTGATAAGTTCCACCGGTTCCTTGAGTAGTTATTCTTCTTGTATGATGAATCTCCATGAAATCCTTGAGCTCAACTACACTTTATATCCTAGTTCGAGACTTAGCTATAATAGACTAGAAATCAAGACTTATAGTTTTGATCACTAACATTGACAAACATGCTTGAGATAGAAACGCATGCGAGGTTGACCGAGCAATGCTCTAACAATCTCCCCCTTTTCAATTTTAGTGACAAAACTATCAATACATATGGAATACAAAAAAAGATAAAGAAACTTTAGTAGGTCCTATTCCACATGTCTAATGTTCAACATTCCTCGAAATCTTCGTCATTTCCAAGTACTCCCATGATCCCAAAGGTTGTAAGTTTAGTACCACCATTGTTGAAGATCCATTGCTATAACAATGAGAAAGCATCAGTCTCGATCATTGTTATACAGTGTCATAGTATTGTTACACAGTGTCAAAGTTCAATTGTATCACAACTTCAACAATAATACTATGGTGATATGTATCACTCCCCCTTAGTCAATACTCCATCTCACATGGAAACCACTCCCCCTTACACAATGATACGAAAACCATATGTATTTGTAGATTGAACTACATATTAATTCTCCCCCTTTTGTCAATAAAATTGGCAAAGGTACAAGAACGGGATCCTAATGAAATTTCCGAAAGAGACGTTTCATGACTAAAAGGAAATACATACCATCTAATTCAGATGCAATCATATAGCCGAAGCTAATAGCATTCATCAAGGAGTTTAAAGATACAAGATAACTCCTCTAATATTCCACAGCCGCACTCTCCTCAAGATATTACCATTAAGCACAAGTTCAAAAGAACTCTTCCCCATTTGATGTCATTCCCGAAAGAATAACAAGAGCGACCTTAATTTCAACGAAAAGAAGGATTTTAATGGACACCAAAAACCATGAGCATGATTTTCTATATCCAAAAACTCAATCAAATTAATCACAAGTAAACCCATGATTAATTTAATCGGAATACGCAATCAAATTAAACACAAAAAGTGATCAACTTAATTGATTATGCTCGACATAAGAGAACTTACGGAGCATACGACTAACATAACCATTAGAAAATGAATAGGATAGTCGTTCATATACTCAACATAAGAGAAATCTTACGGAGTATGAAGATACTCAACTAGATTAATTACAAGTGAACCCATAATTAATCTAATTGGAATACACAACCAAACTAATTACAAAAGTAATCAATTCAATTGTCAATTGTTTTGCTCAACATAAAAAGACTTATGGAGCAATAATTAAATAACCAAACAAGATGATTAATTTGGTTCAAAAATTCCCAACATAAAGTACCTTACGGAACAACCAACAAAGCTAATCAAAAAAATAATCAACTCGGTTGTATCGTGCTCAACATAAGACACATTACGGAGCCTCACAATAATACATAAAATATGGATCAGGGATGATCAATACTGCGGAATACACAAGGATTCATTTTATCTTCAATCACTATTTGCATAATGATATTAATAGACATAATCCTTGAAAACAAAAGATTTTAACCTATCTTCCATCAAAGAATTGACAATATAGGCTTAACTTTTGTGTTTGTCAAAAGTCTATTCATTCTTTTACCAGTGCGTGAATACCAACTCATGAACAACTTTACTTTTGACAATATATGGGACCTTCAAGTTCACGGACGCAACCATACATATCCCATAACAAATTGCAATATAACAAATCATAAATATTAATACTTCAAAAACATCATCCTCCAAATATTTTTAGAATTTAAACCAAAAACCTAAAAAATAACAAGAAGATGAAAAATAATAGTTGTGTAGTCATAATCATTGTTATTCAAGTACTAGTTATCTTCCAACTAAATAAAAAAGAAGACATACTAGGCAACAAGCTAAAGAAAAACAGACTCCATTGCTATGCCCGAACACGAACTAAGATCATATGGACGGATCAGGATCCTCACGAGTCATAGGGTCTTTGAGCTTGTGATCAACAACTACCATTGTATCATCGGAGAGATGATTCTCTTTACGAAGATCATTGATTTGATGTTTTATGAGACCAAGGTCAGAGACAACCTTTTCCAACTCAGTTTTCAACTTATCAAGACCTTTTAGAGTATCAACGAGTTGTTGTTTTGCTTCCCCAAAGTACTTAAGAAAGTCATGAACAACTTCAGCAAAAATCATATCATCCTTCTCAGCATCTTCATGATCATAGGCAAAGAAACATGAAGCAGTAGGATGACCTTCATCTACAATTGTTCTCTTCCTCTTAGATTCAACAACAATCTCTTTGTCAAGGAATCCTTTTGCAAAACCACCGTAGCAAGATGAGGAGGAAGATATCCTTGAAAACCCAAAATCCAACCTGGAGTACACGTACGTGACTTGTAACCAGGAGGTCGGATATTTATTCTTGGGGAAGGGATTTTAGGGTTTCTTAGAACCTTTGACTTGGGCCAGAACATGTATCCGTTCGAGTAAAACATTACCCAAAAGAATAAAACAAACAAAGCACAAAAAATAGTTATGCAAAAATGTTTGTGATTGATACTCCAGCTAGAGACGGTAAGAAAATAGCTTAGAGAGTCAAAAAAAAAACTTTGCTATCAAGTATACCTGACTATATCTCACTCAAACTGGATTTTTGTGAATGAGATTCCACCTTGTGATTAATTAGTACAAATATGAGCCTTGAGATCATCAAACGACTGTAGATTATGGTTGACTCTCTTTTTCAAAAGTCTTGAGGGAAAACGATTATGATGTGAAAAGTTATCATAAAATTTGCTATCATCAAAATAAGATGCATAGTTTTTATTTTTACCTGTAGTAGCTTGACCAGGGCAATTTGACAACCTGTTGATGATCTCTTTATAACATTCAACTACCATTTTTAGATTGTCTTCGCCATCTTTGCTTCTTTCTTCTGGTTCCTTTTTCACATCGAGAAGAATATCATTTCCCTTTCTATCATAAGAAGATTTATGAACTCTTCTTTGATGAAATGATTTAGGAAGACTGTCTCTCCTTTGAACATTTGAGGAACATCTTGAACTGACCTTCCTGGTATAGAACACAGGGCGAGTACTAAAGCCAGTTGGTTTAGACATGCGAATGTCAGTTACACCTTCAGGAATCAAATATAAGGTGTGTTGAAGACGATCAAAAGATTTGTCATTCAACCTGGATTTTCTCTCTCGTTCATCATGTACTTTTGAATTACAAAGGAGACATACTTTCCGATCAAAGAGGTGATCAGGAGAAACAGTTTTACATCCATTGTTAGGAGACTTCTTCCTTCCATGTGGTGTAGAGATTCCTTGATTAGAGGAAGACACAATCACATCATTTCTTACAGGAAGGGATTCTGTTATTACTTCTGGTTTAGGAACGTTTTCATTGGTAGCAGAAGTATTTGGTTTATTAGACTGCTTAGAGCATCCTTGAATAGAGAGTTTACTCAAGCGATGATCAATTTCTAAGGCATCCTTTTTCAGGCTAGCCTCAAGAGTCATACGTGAAGAATGATCTTCAGTATTTTCCTTGAATTTGCAGTCTCTTATTACACCAAGAAGAACATTGACATGGTGTTTCAACCGATTAAATCTATCATCTTAGATTTTAGCAAGATTTAGAAACAATGCACTCTCTTCAGCTGTTTCCCGTTCATTAATAGAGATGGTCTCTTTTGAAGGGTAATCGGAATCACACATGTCAGTGTTTGTCTGTCTCGTCAGAACACAAGGTTCGTCTATATTCGAGATTGAAGTATCTTTCTCTTTATTAGACTTAGACGGGACAGATCTTTTATTTCTGGTGACGTGTTTATCAGAGATACTACTCTTGTCCATAGTGTCAGATCGCTACAAACACAGACTTGTAAGGTCTTGAACGTGTTTTCCTGCTCCGATACGAAAAAGCGGGGGTCTAACAACAACACCCAATATTTCGCTTAGCAATATGTATGGACTAACTCCAATATACTTTAATAGAGAATCAACTAGACAGTCAGACTCAATCTAGATTAAAGTATATGGAGGAGTTAATATCTTTCTCTTGTTTTGATTTACTCAAGCTAATATAAATCAGCGAATATTTAATGAAACACAAGGAATAACTTGGATGGTACCAAAGACCAATATCCAAGGATCAATCAATATCAATCAACAATCAAAGGTCGGATTTCCAATTGATTGATTCAAACGCACAACCTGTATTATTTCAATTATAAAGATAAAACAATATAATGCGGAAATTGAAATAAAACAGACACCAACGAGGAAACCTCAAATGCAGAAAAACCCCAGGACCTAGTTTAGATTGAACACACACTGTATTAACCCGCTACAGACACTAGCCTACTCCAAGCTAACTTCGGAATGGACTGTAGTTGAACCCCAATCAATCTCCCACTGATCAAAGGTACAGTTATGCTCCTATGCCTCTGATCCTAGCAGGATACTGCGCACTTGATTCCCTTAGCTGATCTCACCCATAACTAAGAGTTGCTACGACCCAAAATCGCAGGCTTTAACAATAAACAAATCTGTCTCACACAGATAAGTCTATCAAAGGATCAATCTGTCTCCCACAGATAAATCCTAAAGGTTTTGTTTCGTCTTTTGATAATAATCAAGGTGAACAGGAACCAATTGATAATCCGGTCTTATATTCCCGAAGAACAGCCTAGATTAATCAATCACCTCACAACAATCTTAATCGTATGGTAAAGAAACAAGATGTTGTGGAATCACAAACGATGAGACAAAGACGTTTGTGATTACTTTTTATATCTTTCCTACCGGATATATCAATCTCAAGACAATCAATCTGATTGTACTCGTACGATAGAAGATGCATGATCAGATCACACAACTACGATAAAAGTAGTATCGGTCTGGCTTCACAATCCCAATGAAGTCTTTAAGTCGTTAACCCGGTTTGAGAAAAGAAAACCAGATGCTAAAGGAGAATCGACTCTAGTACGCAAACTAGTATCACAAGTAAGGTGTGGGGATTAGTTTTGCACAATACTAGATGTCTCCTTTATATAGTCCTTCAAATCAGGGTTTGGCCTTGGTCACAAAGCAAACAATATCCACTGTTAGATGAAAATATGATTTAGATTCAATCTAATATTTCTCAACTGTTATATCGAAAACTTAGATTGTTACACACACTTGACGATGCACACTTATAGGTTTGTTAACTGTACCCCAACGTATGGACTTGTTGGTTCAATAATAGTCAACCAAAAGGTTAGCCATATGAGCATCTCATATCAACCATGTTCTTCTTCACCATAACTAGTTCAAATGACTCAAATGAACTAGTTACAGAGTAGTTCAATTGCAAGGAAATATCATGTACTACACAAGACACAATTGAAGCAAAGATGATTTGATTCACTCGAATCGGTTCATGAAATTTATAGCCACGGTTTGCAAAATGCATTCCTTAGTCTTTATAAGTTTAAGTTCAGAAATCATCTTCAGGTATATAACCTTCTTAAGTTCGCAGACTAGGTTCGCTGACTTAAGCAACCAGTAGAGTTTACAAACTCCAGTAGAAAATCTCGGCAAAGACTTTCGTCGGTTCGCGGACTGGGTTCGTGGACTAGTCTAGTTTATCAACTCCAGCAGAATTTCTCGGGATGAGAAGTTCGGCAGTTCGCGACTGAGTTCGCGGACTTGGCTCACGCCATTCTTCGGTTTCTCTTGATCAAAAAAGTTCGCAAACTTTGGTTCAAGGAATAGGACTTATACATAAATGTGTTTCCACGACAATGTTTATGTCCACCATTGGTTATGTAATCTAAACTCTCATTACAATCATTGAAACATTCTTAGAGGACGTTATATAGTTGTTATTCACAAACCATTTCTCGTAAAAGCAATTTTTAAAGTGATTGAAACATATCATGACTTTCGTCACTAGGTAAAGATAAACTTGGTTGAAGCGAAACGCTTACCAACACATATTTCGAGATATAGATAGGCGAGGTATACTTGGCTCGAAATACCAAATGTGTATAATCCAGTCTATATATATATCATACGACTTCTTGTCTCAAAGAGTAGGAGATAGAGTAGATAGACTTTTGAGTGACAGATAAGTTCAAGTCTTCACATACCTTTTTTTTCGAGAAGTTCCATCGGTTCCTTGAGTAGTTCTTATTCTTGTATGATGAATCGCCATGAAGTCCTTGAGCTCAACTACACTTTCTATCCTAGTCCGAGACTTAGCTATAATAGACTATAAATCAAGACTTATAGTTTTGATCACTAACATTGACAAACATGCTTGAGATAGCAAAGCATGCGAGGTTGACCGAGCAATGCGTTAACACTTGTAGGAGGCATAGAAGAAGGTTCAGCAAAAAAATCAGTGAAGCTAGATAAAACCGAAGAAATGGCAAGAGGTACTGGTGACAAGGGTATAGCAGAGACTGAAAAGAATTGGCCAATAAGGGTGGGTTCTTTACTCTTAATGAACTTCCTGATTGAAGACCCACTCAACATGCTCAAAGAAGCAGTACTAGAGCTTCCTTGTAGGGTAATTGTATGTCCAAGGTGGATAAAAGAAAGTTTCAATTGATATATATTGAAGGTCACATAACCTAGTTTTTTTAACCAATCAACACCTAAAACCATGCCACAACCTCCTAATGGCAAGACCCTCAAATCCCCAGAAAACTGATGACCTTGCATAGACAATTGTAAGTTAGGACACAAACCTTTACTGAGTGTAGAATCTCCATTAGCCACTGTAACCAACATGTGTCTAGTTGGTTGTATGTGAACCTGTAACTGCTCTGCTAGATGATCATCCAGGAAGCTTTGGGTACTGCCAGTATCCACTAGTACCATAATGGTATAATTATTGAATAGTCCTGGTACCCTAATAGTATCTTGGGCAACATGGCACGTCAGTGCATGTAAGGAAATTTCCATTGGAGACTCCTCTGAATAATAAGTTATAGTTGACCCATCATTAGTTTCTTCAACAGAAAAAGAAGTATAATCCTCAGAAGTAGCTACCAACATAACAACGGTTGTGTCTTGTAAACATGACCTGGTCAATAAACAGCATCACAATTATAACATAAACCTTGGTCTCTGCGAGCCTTCATTTCAGCAGGGTTGAGTTTGCGAATGGATGGAGTGGATTTGGTGGGTGTAATAGGGTGGGTGATGAAAGGCTTGTTATTAGAGAAGGATGGTTTAGGAATGGAAGTAAGAGGTGGCAGGGAAGGTTTGGGTGTAGAGCTCGAAGGAGAAAATTGTGGACGCGGTGGAATGAAGGGTCTAGAAAAAGGTCGAGTGCGTTTGTTCTGGACATCAATATTAGCTTGTTGCATTCGCGCAAGATAAAAAGCCTCAGGGTCAGATGAAGGTTTAAACATTTTTACCGAGTTTCGAATTTCATCTTTCATCCCAATGATAAAGCTTAATGTGAAATATTGTTCAGATAGAGAAGGGTTGTTAGGTTTCATACATGCTTTCAAAGATTCATACCTATCAAAATAATCCTCTACAGTACTAGTTTGAGAAAATTTATTGAAGCTCCCTGCATAATTATCATATGCTACATCCTCAAAACGATAACAGATATCAATTATAAAGGTATCCCAATCAATAAACTGTTTACCCTCTTGATAATCTAAAAACCATGAATCAGCTTTTCCATCCAGATGAATAGAAGCAATGTCAACTTTATGAGCAGTATCTATATTCTTCAATTGAAAATAACGCTCACATTTATGAATCCAACTGCGGGGATTAGTACCATCAAAACGAGGAAAATCAATTTTAGAAGTACGAGATAAGTCACCTTAAGGGTAGCGAGTAAAATGATGAATCAAATCACGAATCTAATTGGGGTTATGCTGGAGGTTGGCCAACAGAAGTAGATGCATCCTTTCCTTTTTTGGTGAAGACAAACCCAAAAATGAACTAATCGCTACCAAATGTTGAGCTACAGATGCAAATTGAGTTTCACATAAAGATCGAAAGTCTTCTTTGAAGCATCAGCCTCTGTAAGATGAATTTTAAGATCTTTTACCTATGATTCAAGAAGGGTTAGTCGATCAAGATGAAGTTGTTGTTGAGCAACAACAACCTTTACTGTTAGAGGTTGTTCTCCCCCCGACATGATTCAGGTCCAAGGAAAGTGAATCTGATACCAATTGTAACGTACCTGAAGGTACAATTACAAGGGAATTCCAACAACACAGTACCTCTCTTCCAAAACAATGGTTGAGCTTAATTTCAATTACTTTCAAATACTTCTTACAGAGTTCAAAGCAATCATTTTCTTTTAAGGGAACTACCAGCTACTAATCAACTGCTATCAGCAACCCCTACCGTTGGATACAGGAAGGTAAGTTAACCCTAATCCCCCTTTTTAAGCTAAACACCCAATTAAAAAGAAGAATACAAAAGACAAGGATAAAACAACCCAACAAATAAAGTCATGGTATTAGAGGTACATGACTAGATGAAAATGATTTATCTCTTAAACTACACCACAGATATTCGTAAACTTTATACCATTGAAAAACATTTTATAACACTTACATAACGAATTTAAATATGGATACCAAATTATACATATCTCTTATACTAACAATAATCAAATAAAGGGTAGTTTTAGAAATTTTCCCTTATTTAATGATATAAGTCGGAAAAAATTTAAAAATAAATAGGTCATCTATTTAGGGACAAAAGGAGTATATACTAGTCCCTCCGGCGTATGACAATTGTAGATTATTCTAAGTGGAAACAAAATCTATAGACAAAATTAAAAACTCAAAAATAAAATGACATAAATACAAATACGTCGTAGAATAGGATTTAGGTAAAATTTTGACCTCCAACAACTTCAGTTGTGTTAGAAATGAAAAAAAGAAGGCAAAATGAGAAGAAAATTTGTAGTTTAAGTAAAATTTTCATTCTTGTGTTGATATTCATGTTTAAAATGGTGCAGATGTGAGGTTTTGGAATAATGTGTGGGCTGGCAAATATTCTTTGGACAGTAAATACCTTTGTTTGTACAATACTAGTTTGCAAAAGAGTAACTCTGAAATCAATATCAGAAGAGGCATTTGGACTTTCTCTTTCAGAAAAGAATCGAATCTTGCATAAAGAATTGATCTGTCTGAAGTGAAGCATGAGGGAAGGGATGAGGTTGTGGGAGATATCACATCCAAGAAAGTTTATGACAAGTTGATGGAAGAAAATGAATACTGCAACTTTGATGCTCTCTTAGGAAGTAAAACTATTCCTCCTAAAGTATATTTTATAGTACATCTAAGCACAACCCGATTACTACAAGGACTATGCTGCAGAATAGAGGTATTACCTTGACTTCCACTTTATGCTTATTATGCAGCAGTGAAGATGAGACCAGTGATCACCTATTTTTAAACTGTGAATGGGCTAAAAAGATAAGGAATTCTTTCTTCAATGCCTGGTCTATAAAATGAGTGATGTCATATAGGTTTTTAACACGCTTAAGAGGTTGGAAATATCTAACTTTAGCAACATGAAGCTCTACATATGGAATGCATAATCAAATGTTACTTTCTAGGAGATATAGAAGGAGAGGAGCGCAAGGATCTATGAAGGAAAACCCATGATGAATGATGATCTGGTGACCCTATCAAGCAAAAACTTCGTACTTTGTGCGTGCAAAAAGGAATTTTGATGGTTACTTGACTTCTTAAGTCATTTTCCATTGGGATGAAATTATAAACCTTTAGTTTGATATCTTGTTATTTTGGTGGTCTTGATGAACAATTTTCACCTTTGTAAATATTTTTTCACATTTTTAATATATATCCTTTTTATCTTAGAAAAAATAATCTTTGGGTTACAATGAAAATTTTAGGGTTATATGTGGATTTAATAGGTCACAAAACAACATCGAAATCCAAATATTGGGTTCATGTGTAAATTTTGGGTAATGAAAAAGTTCTTAAGTGCCAAGCCAGATTTTGGTCAGTAAAAATTTCACATCATGAGGGAGATTTTTAATCATCAAGTCAAATCTTATGCTATGGGAAAAAATTGGTTCAGAGTTGGCATGTTTTTTAGGCCACGACGGTAAATTTTGGGTTATGATACAAATTTTTGGGTTTGATATGGATTTGCGGCAGATAAATCGGTTCCCCAATTAGCAATGTTGATTCTTTTTCATCATATCAGATCCTCAGACATTCTGAGATCAAGATTTACATAAACTCTATCCAACTCAGATTTTAAGAAATATTGATTGCTAATAGTAGCCATGAGTTGAACTTTCATCACTTCAAAGTTTTTCAAGAGACTATAAACAACTTCAGCTGATATCATCGTATCTTTCTTAATATCTTGATGTTCACAAGAAAATTTACAAGTTATGTTAGGATGATATTGTTAGAGCACTGGTCGGTCGGACTCGCAAGTGTTTCTATCTCAAGCTCGTTTGTCAAATTTAGTTGACCAAAACTATAGTCTTGATTTCTAGTCTACTTATAGCTATGTCTCGTATTAGGATAGAATATGTAGTTGAGCTTTAGACTTCACGGCGTTCATCGATTGAAGACGAAGATCTACTGAGGAGAGCTTGGAGGAACTTCATAAACAAAAGGTATGTGGAAACTAAAACTTATTTATCACTCAGAAGTCCATTCCATTCTATCTCCTAATGAGACTAAGTCGTATTGATATATAGACTTTTATATTATACGCATTTGATATTTCGAGCTGAGTTTAACTTGGTTATCTATTTCTTGAAATATGTGTTGGAATATTTTTGCTTTAGCTAAGTTCATCATATTCTTGACGAGTTTAGTTAGAAACAATTTATTTGTTGGAAACTAAATAATGAGTCAAAAGATGATCATGTGGAAATTGCTTTGAAACATCTTATATGATTTGTGTGAGACAATCATTTGATGTCGACTCGGAAAGTTTCGTATTGATCATTCGATCACTTGAAAATTACTTGAAGCTAATAATTTGTGTGAGACAGTTATTGCCATCTTCTAAGGATGTTCAATGATTGAAATGGAAGTTTAAAACAAAAACCTTTGTCTGGATACATCACGGTATGCGTACCTAGTATGCAAACTGTTTTGGTATGATTCAGGTACGGCAACCTCTTTTGCATACCTAGTATGCAAACGGTTTTAACTGTTAAAGTCCGGAACCAGGTTTGGATACCAGTATGCTAACAGTTCTACCTGAGTTAGGTCCGGGACTTTGTTTGCATACTCGTTTGCAAACGGCTGGACAAGACCAAAGTCCGGAAGCTATAGTTTGCGTACCTGTTTGCAAACTTAGTGGTTTAAGTATTAAAATCGGTTAAGTATGTTTTTCATACTCATGAACAAATACGTTTAGGGTTATTTTGTTTTTGGTACTCACATTTTGTCCAAAGTTTGGTCTAACATTTGTCCAGCTTTGCGTTTGGTACTTGGAAATGACGTTGACTTGTGATGACTCGGTAAGATTTCACTTCTGTTTAGTATTTATTAAAAAATTAAATAATATAATTATTAATCTAAGTCATTGTTATACCCTTTCACTTTACCAAAACAGTCTCTCCAAAGCCCTAATTCATTTCCTACTTCATCTTCTAAGAGCAAGTCTTATGGTGGAAGAGTTTCATCTTCCATCTTCCACGCTACCCCAGCATTTGGAATTGTGTATGGAAGTGCAAGTGTAGTGGTGGAACAACAAAAACGCTAATCAGAATAGCGTTAGAAAAACGCTATTTAGAATAGCGCTTTACGCTATTAAGATTAACGTTTTTTTTCTTCCAGCCATTAGATTTTCAAGGGCTCGTTTTAAATCTACGGAAGAAAAAAAGCGCTATTCTGAATAGCGTTGAGCGCTATTCTGATTAGCGCTTTACGTATTCTAGTGCAATATTCTGAATAGCGTTTTACACTAATCTGATTAGCGCTCATATGGATTCCATGGGACCTCCCACGAAACCGTGGAACACTGCTTGGATTTTTCATGGAAAACACCAATTTGGAAGCCACTAGAATTGACATTCCACAATTTTTCCACACTTGGAATAGGATGGATTCTACCATAATACTTGCTCCAACACCTACAGAAAAATAACAACTGCATAACCCCATGAACCATCTTCATATCCTGATTTCAAATCCGTGTATCACCAACTTCTTCTCTGAAATTAGAATTTCATATGCAACCCATCTACTCAAATCCATTGCCTCTATCTTCTTCGGATCCAATCTTGTTAATTAAAACCACTACTCACAGATCCATACCGAAATCACCATTTTATATTTTTGACTGAACATCAGATGTATGGGGTTTTTGAATCTGTTTCCCTATAATCAAGAACCTGAAGAAGAAATCATAGAAGAGAGGGTGTTATGTGTTTGATGTAGATAATGAAGGGTTTGTTGCAGATGATGTTGATGAAGAAGATAATGAGATTTTGATGGTGATTTTGTGTTCTAATAGAATAAGAAAGTTAATTTTGAGTAAGGTTTGAATTTGGTAGCAGATGGATTCGAAGTCAAGAAAGGAAATTACAACTTGGGGTTGATTTGAATATGAGATTGAATAAATTTGAGTCGATAGATAGGTTCTAATGCAAGTTTGCGGTGATTTGTGTTTTCAAGAAACTACACAAAAAAGATTGTGGTGATGTTTCAATGGTTGTTAGAAGATGGGTTGATGTCAGTTTGAGAATAAGAGAATAAATGGTAATTGAGAAGCCGAGAAGAAATTGATGATAATTTTCGAAGAAATAATACAATTGAGATGGTTGTACGCTGTGTGTCTCGAGCTTCTATGGTTGATTGCGCTACAAAGAGGTTTGATTGTTAGTTGTGCTATGAGATATTGAATGAAACTAAAATTATGGTGATGTATGTTGATGGGTTTCAGTGGATATATGTTGTCATGGACTAGGTAGTGACTAAATGAGCATCATGATGAGAATCAGATAAATCCGAGTTATATAGAGTCCATGGTTCTATTGTAACTGAAAAAATCTCGATGCAGTGGTCTGTTGAGTTATGGGTTTTGGATATGAAGATACGTAGTTGGAGATGGATCAACGTGGTTTATGGTTTCTTTAGAAATGATAAATGAGTAAAATACTCAATTATTAATAAAAGAAAAAAATATAAAAGAAAAAAAAGAATAGGTCAAATAAAGTCAATCACAGTCCACGTCAATTCCAAGTACCGAACGCAAAGCTGGACAAATGTTAGACCAGACTCAAAACAAAACATGAGTACCAAAAACAAAATAACTCATACATTTATGAATTAAGGAATGCAATCTTTGCAAACCGTGGCTTAATGTTCATGAATTGATTCTTACGAATCAATCCGATTTTGATTCAATTGGTTCATATATATTTATGTGAAATAGTGAACAATTGAACAACTCTATGTGAAACACAATTAGATTCATTTGATTATCGTTTATGATTGATTGATCATCATAGTTGATCTAAAAGTGTTAAATGAATGTGGTTAAGAAAAAGGTGTTCATATTGCTAACTTCAGTTAACTGTTATTGATCCAACTCAATATACACGTTTAGGTACGGTTACCTGTATCTAAATGAAAGTATATTTCATTTGTGGGTAACAAGCTAAGATCATCTAAGTGTAGAGAGATATTACTTTGGTTTTAAGCAGACTTAGCTTGAATCTTAAATCAGGTTTTCATCTAATGGTGAATGTTGAATGTTGAATGCTTTTTACTAATCTATCTTAGCTTTGATTAAAAGAAAACCCTGATTTGAAATACTATATAAGGGAAAACTCTAGCAACTGGAAAACCTAATCCCGACACTTTCCTGTGTCCTAGTTGCGACCAGAGTCGATTCTCCTTTAACCTAGGTTTTTCCAAAACTATTATATAGGTTAACTATTTGAAGACTTCATTGGGGATTCGTGAAGCCAGACCCAACTATTTTCTCTACAGTTGCGTGTTCTGATCTTACTTCTTCTATCGTATTGAGTACTATCTTCTCTAAAATTTGCTCGAAATTTATCTCTGATAGGTAAGATATAAAAATTAATCACAAAGCTCTTCGTCTCATGCTTTGTGATTCCACAGTAACTCGTTCTACTACCATGTAGTTAAGTTATTGTGAGGTGATTGATATTTCTAGGTTGTTCTTCGGGAATATAAGAACAGATTATCAATTGGTAGTTTACCTTGATTTATTAAAAGACGGAACAAAAACTTCGTATGTATTTTTGTGGGATAAAGATTTATCTATCAGAATAGACTTTTCTGTGGGAGACAGATTTTTTTTATCAAGTCTTCGATTTTGGGTCGTAGAAACTCTTAGTTTTGGGTGATATCAGCTAAGGAAATCAAGTGCGTAGAGTCCTGCTGGGATTCAGAGGCGTAAGGAACACAATGTACCTTAATCAGTGTGAGATTGCTTAAGGCTCAACCACATTCCAGTCCGAAGTTAACTTGTTGTAGGCTAGAGTCTGCAGGGGCTTAATACAATGTGGTGTTCAAAACTGGACTAGGTCCCGGGGTTTTTATGTACTTGCGCTTTCTTCCTTAACAAAACTTCTGGTGTCTGTGTTATTTCTTTTCCGCATTATATTTGTTTATATAATTGAAATATCACAGGTTGTGTGTAATTCAATCAAGTGGTAAATCCAACCTTTGGTTGTTGATTGAAATTGATTGACACTTGAACATTGGTATTTGGTACCGTTCAAGTTGTTTCTCATAATAATCAGGCTCACGGATTCTATCTGTTTGATTTGCTGATTACATTGAGAAACAAAGATATACTCTTGGATATATTTTCCTTGATTGAGTCTAACTGTCTAGTTGATTCTCTTGGAATTATATTGGAGTTAGTCCATACAGGTTTCCTAACGAAATTTTGGGTGTGGTTGTTAGACCCCCGCTTTTTCAATTGGTATCAGAGAAAGCAAACACGTTAAGACCTCATAAGTCTGTGTTTGTAGCAATCTGATTTCTGCGGACAGAAGATTATCTCGTAATTACGCACGTAGAAATGTCTTCCCAAGTTTTTGACTATGCCAAATGTCTTGGGATTACTTCAAAGGATAACTCCATAGTTGATTCTTCCGAATTTCGAGGTAAAAAACTTTTGCTATCAGATTCTGATAACATTCCCTCTAATACGACAATTGGCACTATGTCAGAATCTGAAATGGAACTCACCAGAAGTTTAAAAAAATCTGCTGAGATTATTGATGTTCAAGTATCTAAAATTAGATCTCTTGAAGAAAAATATGCTCAGCTCACCGATGAACTTGAGAAGTCTCTCAATAGATAACGAGAACTCTATAGTATTGTTGAGTCTTTTTCTAACAATATCGAAAACCTTGTTCAAGAAACTACTCTACAACACGAAAATATTAGTATGCTTGAGGATATTGTTAAAGAAGATTCAATTATAAAAAAAAAAATTTAATCGAGATTCATTTATCAGAATTGAACAACTCTCGTGTTGAAAAAGAGAAACTTGTTTCATCTCTTTTGCTAGCCCAGGAACAACGCAACTCCACAAAAAGGGAAAACTCTGTTTTAATGAGTAAATCTTCTTCAGTTCCTATCTCTAATATTCATGTGGTATTACCCTGCATGGATAAATTTTCTTCAAATGAATTTTCTGCTAAGAAACGGTTACATGACTTATAGAATTCTAGAAAGGCTATGAATATGAAACGAGATGATTCTAACGTCTCTTATCCACGAATGTGTTCATTTTGTGGGAAAAGGAATCACAATATTGTATATTATTTTGCTAGAAATAAAAAAATTTCTTATTTTCAAAATCTACTTCTTTTTACCGTCGACAGAGTAAATTGTCTGACGACATCTACAATGGATTCAATTCCTGGAGAAAACCAGAACTCAAATAATAGAGATTTCGATGGTCACTATTCTAAAAACCTCTATAGGAATCGTGTCCCTCTTAATAGTGCTTATCTCTACGCCAAAAATGTACACATTTTTGGTGTTTATGAGAATAAGTTTGGTAAATCTAAGTCTAGGAGATGGAGATCTCTCAACTCTGATCCTCTGGAACTAATCTCTAGAGGTCCTATACTTAATCATCATAAAAATCTCTCTGATGGATATTATAAAAGGTTTATGTTTGATTCCTCTGGAATAAGAAATAACCGAATGAAGGTAAGGAATACAAGGCTCAAAAATTCAGATGGTATTTACAACTCGTCTCTCAATATTCATGGTGGGATTACATCTCACTCTGCTACCTATCTCTAGGTAATTTCATCCTTGTATCTAACTTGAAAGTTGCAAGGATGATATTTTTGAGATGCTCGAGTCTATTGTAGGTTACTATCTGTCTTGTGTTTGAAATAATGTTTTCTTCTTTTGTGAATGTCGAGTCATATCTTGACTCCTAGTAACTATTGTATCTTTTTCATATCCTCTGAATTAAAGAAAATCTTTTAATTATTGAGCTGTGAAAATATGAGACATCTGAAAACAAAGTGTATTTCCTTATTGTTGGATGTGTTTTGATCCATTAACCTTCTATAATTGGTCCACGAACGTCCGTGTATTTTGCTTGGCAGTTTATAGGGTTTTGATAACAAGGGTGTCCTTCTCTTGTTCGTAAACATATATATTGTTTTTTCCTTCCCTAAAAAAATAATATGGAAAACTCTTCAAGACCTCAGGAAGTGGTGAATCTTGAGATGGAAGAACACATTAAAGGATGTGATTTGGTTCAAGAACTTGTTTTGAAAAAGATAATTGCAAGAAAAGAGTACAACTCCTGGATTTGTGAATCTGTGAAGGATCTAATTCTTTTTCAAAATGACTCAAAGGTCGAATTTGGAAAACTTCAACTGCAAATAAATCAACTCATTGATGGTCAAGCCAAAATCCTTGAAAATCAAAATGTCTTGATACGAAATCAAACGTACCTTAATCAGTGTGAGATTGGTTAGGGCTCAACTGCATTCCATTCCAAAGTTAACTTGTAGTAGGTTAGAGTCTGTAGTGGCTTAATACAGTGTGGTGTTCAAAACTGGACTAGGTCCCGGGGTTTTTATGCACTTGCGCTTTCCTCGTTAACAAAACTACTGGTGTCTGTGTTATTTCTTTTCCGCATTATATTTGCTTATATAGTTGAAATATCATAGGTTGTGCGTAATTCAATCAATTGGTAAATCCAACCTTTGGTTGTTGATTGAAATTGATTGACACTTGAACATTGGTCTTTGGTAGCGTTCAAGTTGTTTCTCATAATAATCAGGCTCACGGATTCTATCAGTTTGATTTGTTGATTACATTTAGAAATAGAAATATAACTCTTGGATATATTTTCTTGATTGAGTCTGACCGTCTAGTTGATTCTCTTGGAATATATTAGAGTTAGTCCATACAAATTGCCTAACAAAATATTGGGTGTGGTTGTTAGACCCCCGCTTTTTCACCAAGTTATTAGATATGTGTTACACGTAATAATAGTTTGGTCTTAACCCGTGTCGTTACGACACGTGTTATTTTTAGTTTGCTACATAAGAAATTTCATAGTTTCTACAAGAGTGAAAGAATAATTTAAAATTATAAAGAAGTTACACACTGAATCTTTTTAGATAACGATAATCAACATGGCCAAAATACTATATAGTAAAAAAAAAAGTTAAAAACGTTTTCTCTCTTCAATAACCGAATGATTAGGTAAATTTTTCTCCACTGAAACTTCTCCTGCTCCTTAGGAGCGGCCTGGGCAGGTTATCTATTTGAATCTTCATATTACCTTCTTAATTTCTCAATCTTCTTGATTCGACATTAGGTTTTTCGTGAGGGTTTGATTTGGTTTCTATAAAGTAGAAAAACGACTTCTGTAAAACTTCAGACCGATCCAATCCAATTCAGCCTTTGGAATAACCATTTCATGTCATCTGAATTACTTTATATTTGGAAAAATTGTTGATTATAGGTGGGTTATATGGATCGTGTTGGACCATTGTCAACTGAGTTAATATACCCTTGAAGAAAACCTTGATAAATGGTTAGATCTTTGAGACAAAACATCTCTACTGTATCAAGATTTGTTATTTGGGATGGATATTCTATTCTCAATTGCAAACTGGGACATTGAAACTTGTTATGTTACTTATGAATCAATGTGGGATGGTTGGATTTTTTTCTTGAGATATTTTTTTTATGAATGTTATTATATGGTCTGTATAAATATGTTGTGTTTCCAAAAATTCTAAGTGCACTGGACACTCCTTAGTCAATCTTATAACCGATCTCATTTTGAATCGGCATATCAATAATATTAATAAAAGAAGCTTTGCCTTCTTTTTTCAGAAAAAGGAAAGAATGCGTAATTGGGGGATACTTTTTTTAATTGAGGGATATGAAGTACTAACCCCATCCAATAGTGTCCGCTAAGGGGTACTTTTGGGGGGCGGAAATACTAAAATACCCTTCCATCTAAATTAAAATTTAAAACTAAAAATCAAAATCAAAATCAAACCCCAACAAGTTCTTAAAGATAGGTTAAATTGAATTGTTGTTGAGCAAGAAGAAGAAGAAATTACTTCATTGAGAAGGTACATGATACCCAATCATATTTAAAGTGTTGTTGTTGTTTTAAAACTTCGTTTGGGTTAGAATCATAAACTGAAACTTTTCAGTTTCAATCCATTCCCGGCTTGTGTTCATGATGAATACCCTACTGTTTTTTTGTGCCGGCATGGTTTTTAGGATGAATACTATACCGATACTAGTGTCGGCATGGTTTTTAGGGATGAATACCATGCCGATACTTGCTATTTCAGACAAATTTTCTGTATCCTCAAACCTGACACGGTACACTTAGGAATCGACCATGCCGTCACTACTACCGGCATGCTCGATAGTGAACTTTCCATGCCGACAGTGTACTTACAATTTCAAAATTGGGGGATATTGTGTATCGGCATGGTGAAAGTATGAATACCATGCCGATTGGTCACTGCCGGCATGGTATTCATATCTTTACCATGCCGGCACTGAGTTTTTCAGGCGCAACAATGGCGAATTTAATGAAAAAATTTATCAAATTTCAATACATTAATACCTATATATGAGTAATTGGAGCACTTATATGTTTAGCTTGTTTACTTTCCTGGGTTGGTTCTTCACCTAAACCATCATGATCATAAATATCTTGATTTGAAGTTGTTGCATCAACAAATTCCACGATAATGATTTATTCTAATGATTATCAAACCAATTTATTAACTTAACTAATTATATTTAACCAATAAATATGATTAATAAGGGGTAGATTAGGAAATGTATAAATTATCCGGATAGAGGGTGATCTTGATTTACTATTTAAATTCCGTTTTTGTCTTTTCCCTATATCCCCTATTAATAAACAATAAGTCTAGATTCACCGTGATTTTTTCACGATGATATCCCTGCAAGACACAAAAGATGATGGGGTCCACAGAAAAACAAAAACCCACCCCCATTTTTCTCCGAATGGGATCTCCGAGGCTGTGAGTGTTGGTGAATTCTCCACCGAGAATTTACGGTATGTGTAGCATCAGTGATTAATAAAAGTATCGTCCAATTGCGCGTTGAAAAGAAATATATGGAATGCTTCTGAGAAGCATGTGAATTCATTCATGACCAATTATTGATATATCACTTCCTTCCATATAAGCGCATTCTTCCAACTTAGTATTATGTACCATGTCGCACTCATGGCACAAAATAGCACTCCTATATTTTGATTATAGACATCAAACCAAGTTACTGGTTGCCGCATAACTTCACCTTTAGCTTTCAAGACAAAAATCTCGTGATTCATTCATTCATCTAAATATCTGGTTAACAACCACGTCATTTAGCACCAATAATTCATTCCCATAGATAGAAGTAAAGCAGAACTATCAAATAAAATGTTATGGTTTGCCGGAAAACATGATAGGTCTATTCTGTCGTCTTACTCTCCTGAAGTTTATCTTTCTTTCCATTGTGCGGTGTTCTCTAGGGTGCGTGCTGGTGTAAGATGATGAGTAGAGTTAATACCAAGCAATGTCAAGTCAAGGTGGTCCAGTGGAAAGGAGGGTCCTGATTTTTGAGTAACAAAAGCATGGAATTCATGACAGAGAAAGAGGAAAACAA
This sequence comes from Papaver somniferum, assembly GCF_003573695.1. Lineage (NCBI taxonomy): Eukaryota > Viridiplantae > Streptophyta > Magnoliopsida > Ranunculales > Papaveraceae > Papaver > Papaver somniferum. The sequence continues at coordinate 133,303,662 of NC_039363.1, read as the reverse complement.
AACGGTCCTAATATACGAGTTAACTTATAATAATGCCCCTTTGTTCAAATTAGGATCACGAATCGGTAGTGAGAGGAATCCTGAGGTTTGTCCGTTTTCTATATTTAGCTAAATGGGGCTTATCATTTGATATTCGATAGCATCACCGGCTCGTGCTAACAATATTCTTTCCTACATCGGTCCGCGAGTTATAACTCCAAAAGTGTCACATCCATGCACAAAAACTCCACCAACACAAAACGTTCACAAAAACCTCATTTTACATAAACTGTCTATATTACCCTTCTACTATATAAATCATCCCAACAAAAACAAAAATCAACCCAACCTTTAAATTTTATTATATTATCACCACGAACAACAACCCACCACCAGCAACACCACCACCGCCCGTCCCCGCCGCCACCGACCACCGCCAAAATTTGGTTCACCAAAATAAGTTTCATCGTAAAAGAAAGGAGAAAGAAGAAGAAGAAAAAATGAAATACAATAAGATGAAACCTTCCACCACCGTCAACTGCACCGCCTCCATCGCCACCACAACCATAATCACCACAACCACCACTACCATTACCTCCTTAACCAAGACTACTTACAACAAAAAACAATCCACAATAAGATGAAACCTACCACCACCGTCAACTGCACCACCCCCATCGTTGTCACAACCACCAGCACCACAACCACCACTACCATTACCCCCTCAACTACAACCAGTTTCAACAAAAAATAATCCACCTGTATCCCACCATCAAAAATTGGCTTCACAGATATTAATATTCAACAAAATGAAAAAAATACGATGAGGTTTCATCAACTTCAGCCAATTCATTACACTTTTAACAATGCAGACATACACCTCTTTAATTGTAACCCATATTAGTCCTTTATGCAACACCTGAAGCTCAACTACAACTCTCATCGCATTAGCACCACCCTTACTCAGTTAATCCATTCGTTATCACTTCCATAACTTCAGTTAAGGCCACCACTACCAACAAAACTTCTTCATCAATACCTGGAGTACCAGTACCAGACCCTGCTATACACATTCTCCCAATTCATACACACATATAATCAAAACCACCATTGTACATACAATCGAAACCACATTTGTCATTTCACCAACATAACTTCAATGATGAAACCAAACACGCCGTCTTCCAAGTCAGACCGAATAAACTAGACAAAAATCAGGTGAAACCAAAATTTGGTTTCATCATAAACTTAATTTTCATCATTAAAATCTTTGGTTTCATGACAGAAAATATGCAAGTTTATGATGAAACCAAATTTGATTTCATCATTAGTTTACTGTTTTCACCAACCAAAACTGTCAGAATTTGATGAAACCAATTTTAGTTTCATCATAAATCTGTCATTTCCCAATACAATATTGATTTCGACTTTAAAGATGTATCATCATTTGCTAGTGATGAAAACATCATAAGGTGGTGGTGGTGATTGTAGAGGATTGAACGAGGAGGCGGAGGTGTTGTTGGGAGCGGATCTGCAGGTACTGGTGTTGATTGTAGATGAAGTGTTGTTGGTGGCCGATTTGAAGGTATTGGTGGTGGTTTTAGATGATAAAAGGAGGAGGTAGAAGTAGTGTTGGTGGCGGATCTGATGTACTGGTGGGAAAAAAAATAAGAGGAGGCGGTGTTGTTGATGGAAAATCGGTAGACGGAGAAGAAGAAGGTGATGATGGTGTTAATGGAGGAGACGGAGGTTCTGTTGGTGGCGGATCTGGACACATCGGTTGGTTTGATGGTGGCGGAGCTACTGTTGGTGATAGATCTGAATAGAAATAGACGAAAAAGAGACGAAGGTTTCGTGGAGGAGACGAAGGTGTTGCTGCTGGTGGTGACGGAGGTGTTGTTGCTGGTGGTGACGGAGGTGTTGCGATGGTGTTCATGGAGAGATATTTGTTGCTGCTGATGTTAATGGTGGTGGGGAGATGAAAACCGCAGAAATAGAAAAAAGAAAGAAGAGAAGAAGAAGAAGAAGACAAGATAAAAAGGGTATGTTTGGTTTTTTTTAAAGTAATAAAAACTAAATTTGCACATTATTATTTGACCTGGGATTTTTGTGTCACTTTTTAATTAAATGGTTTTCATTTATTAAAAATAATATGGCTGGATTTTTTGTACCACATGTTTGGTCATCTTGGTTTTATTTGACTAGTTTTGTTCCCACTTCCCACATACTGTATTTTTTCTTTAGTATAAGCCAATGTAGTTAATATCGGATATCGGTTCATCTCGGCCGGGACCGATACACTGGTACGATTTATATCGGGGATATTATCGTTGAAATATCGGTATAATATCGGTTCTAGATTTAGAGACTATAATTTTACATTAAACATTTTCTCCACACATTTTCGGATAAGATATAATAGATAACATCAATTTTATCAAAAAAACAAAAGAGTAACTTTAGTAACTTGCTTCGAGAGCTACATGCACCTCTACCACCACCTGGAAGACTTTCTTCGCCAAAATTAACCTTAAACTTTATAGAAAACGACCAATACCGTCTCATATCGGGAAATGTAGGAAAATTTCGTATCGACCGATACGGCCGATATTTGACCGAAACGGCCGATATTCGACCGATACGGCCGATATTATCGGGCGAATATCATATCCCCGATATCCTTCTTATCGTATCGTTCTGGGCCGATATCCGAAATATCCCCGATATATCGGACGATACGGCCGATATTGACTACATTCGTATAAGCTAATTCGTTCAACTTCCAAGCTCCAACCATTGCAACTCGGTGCTAAGATTCCGTTTCGAAAAGAGATAAATAACTGACTAGAAAAAGTTAAAAGTCAAAAGTAAAAAAAATGACTTCTTATCTATTTCTGTTTATACGAGGACACGCTTTTTTCCATTTTTTCTCATTTTCCTCAAATCCAAGACGAAAATGAATTAAGACGGACTGGGAAATGCCTTCCACCCACGTGTCCTAACATGACGTGTCCACAATCGGTTCGCCGCATCTGAACGGCATAGTTTTTAGGTTTTTGTCTGTTTTGGTGGTTGGTGGGCCCCTGGAGCAGTCATGAGATTCTTAATCCAATATCCTCCTCTTCTTCCTGACTCGCTCCTGCAATTAGGTCGTGGGTCCCATTCATCTGTTTTGTTTCACTTGGAGATGCTCTATCTCGTGTCGTCTTGTAAAACAAACGCATCCAACCCTGATTTTCATGTACAAAAAATCGTTTTAGTGCGTTGTACATTGTTTCATGGAGGGGGAAAAAAGGATTCACTTGGTACCGTTGAATTCAAGTGGCCTGCTCACTGCTTTAGAATAGAGACTAGAGTAATTAGTACACCCCTAACCACTTAGTTACGCAATTATGGCTGAACGCGGAGGTAAAAGAAAAAAAAAACGAAAAATGGGTCATTTGTCCAAATATTTTTAAAACATGGTTCAAATGGACGACTAAAAATTAGTATGGATGAAATGGACACCAAAAAAATAGCCAAGGATAAAACTGGATTCATCCTGAGTTAAACTTAAAAAATAGCAATGATAAAACTGGATGCATCCTGATGTAAATTAAAAATAAAAAAAATATATTTGAAAATGGATAAGATGAAATTCTCGTCCATTTAAACAGTATCAAATTTTACATACCGTTTTCACCCAGGAATTGTTGATTTTGATCATTTTAACCAATTTTGTGAAAGAAAAAAGGCCTCTGCCATCCATTAGAACGTTCCCGATTATACTAAAAGTATAATCAAAACAAAATTAAAATCAATTTCCAAATCAACATTGCACCTATCATAATTCTACTCTTATACTAAAAGTATAAGTATGGGCCAAAGCATTATTCTCTCACTCTACGAGCCTATGTAATTATGTTATATATGCAAACCAAAATTTAGACACTAGAACTTAGAATATTTTTGAAAGCAACGCGCGATTGAGGGATATGGAAATTAATTGGGAGATATAGCTACATGACAAAAACTGGATCTAAATATCAAATCTGGGTCACCCCTTATGTAATTTTTTTTTAATTCCTAATCTAGTCCTCACCAATCAGATTTAGTGGTTAATAATAATTAGAAAAATCTTATGTATTTGGGAATAGATTACTGTGTATTTTTATTTGAATTTGTGTGAGTGAGGTGAGAGTACAAGGAGGGAAAAATATTTTTGAGTGGAAATTTCTTTGTGAAAATGGAAGATGATTGTGAGGAGAGAATTGCAGCTGCTGAATCTTTAGCTCAACTACAACAACAATCATATCTTCAATCTTCGGTTAATGATAACAACTCACAATTGGAATTATATGATGAACCAACACCCTTGGATCATGATTTTCGTGAGCATGAAGTGTTTTTTGAAGAACCAACCCAAGAAAGTAAACAAGTTCAACATACAAGCATCCCCAACACACAAGTAATGCTGCTAAGAGGTCGAAAATTTGTTTTTTTTTTTGAAACCGCCATTTTTTCTCTGAAAAAGCTTGGTGCCGGCATACTCTTAGTATGAATACCACGCCGGCACCACCAGAACCGGCACGGTATTCATACTACTTCCATGCCGGCGAAAAATATCCCCCATTTTGAAACAATTGCCGGCGTGGTCTTCAACCAAAAAAATCCATGCCGGCACGCAGTTGGCTTTTTACCTACCACCGAATATTCCATGGAATATCCAAACCGGCATGGTTCACTCATAACTTTACCATGCCGGTACCACAAGAAAAACATCCGGGAGTTAAAGACTTTTGAACTTAAATACCGGCGTGGTATATAAATTATCGAGCACGCCGGCACCTAATACCGGCGTGGTTTATAAATTATGGACAAAGCCGGCACAAAATACCGTCTTGGAACTTTACATATCGAGCATGCCGGTATTGTGAATTCCGACATTAATGTCCAAGAAAATACAATGCCAGTACTGTTTAAAATTAGGTCCTCTTTTTCAAGTGCAATTCCGAAATGCCGGAACATTATTCGAGAATGTCGTCACATGTTTCCGACTTTGGTTGTTTTGGCGGTCTGTCGTCGAGCATACCGGAACTAGTATCCTGCATAGTAGTTTAATTTTATTTGGAACTAATTCAATTTTATTTTCATTCATTCCTTAGATTGTGACATATATTGATCCAATACATTCCAAACTGCTTGGTCCGAATACGTCCGAATACTATAAAATACCTCTGGTATGTTACCAAATAATACTTTCACCTAGTTTTTAGAACTTTATATGGGGATTGCTTGTAATTAACCTTATAATCTCCCATTGTTGTCCTTATGTAGGGAATAAAATCTCCAGAGGAAGCAATTGCTTGGGAAAACGAGACGGCTCTTAAGAACATGTGTGTGTTGGTGAGGAATACCCAACGTTCAGATAATCGTTTTGAGATGGTCTGCGAGACAAGTGGGAAATACAAGAAGAAGGATAGCCATAAGAGAAAGGGTTATGTATATCAAAAGAAAACTAATATGGTATACAAGACTCGTACGAGGAAGGATAATTGCCCCTTTAAGCTTGTGTTCTATCTAAGACACAAAGAAAAAGAATGGGATTGTACGGTGTGGTTTGGCAGTCATAACCACCGGGATCCCAAAGATTTTGTTGGTCCCTCCCTAGTTGCGAAGCTAAAACCTCATGAATTCGAGGATGTAAAGATAATGACCAAAGCATGTATCAAACCAAGAGTGATTATCATAGGCTTCAAGGAAAAGGATGATCAGAACGTTTCTTCCCTAAGTACAATTTATAGCGCACAAGCAACCATTAGAAGGGTGGAACGGGAAGGGAAGACCGTTATGCAAGAATTTGAGAAGATAGTTTGGGATCAAAACTACACGCGTATCATTAAAAGAGGATCGGACAACAAACCCCTTCAAATATTCATTACGCATCCTTTGCTTTCACAATTGTCTCATACATGTTGTGGTGTCGTTATGATGGATTTCACCTACAAGAAAAACAAATACAACATGTCGTTGTTCAACATCGTATGGAAAACATCGGACAAGGTATCATTCACATTGGCTTGGTGTTTAATGGAAAATGAAAGGGATCACAATTATCATTGGGCATTACGACAATTCAAATTATTGTTCCCGGAAAATCAATTTCCGAGGGTCATCATAACCGGATGCACAAAATTTCCTATGTACATATCATATAGGTCAAAATGTGATAAAACACTGTCATGCTTTGTTTGAACCCTCTTAGGCGGATATTAAGAAGAGAATGGTTGCTCAACTAGAGGAAGATGTTCGCAAGAAGAAACTATCACCCGAAGAAGAAGAAGGTGAAAGAGGAAAGATTAAAGAGCGAGTGGACAAAGAACACGATGAAAATCATAAAAGGTGGTTGGAAATCTAAACATTTTACTAGAGATCTAAACATGTTCAACATAAACCAAACAACTGAATCGTGCTTAAATGTTCTTCATCAAGGTATAATAAACCAAAAGTAAACCAGACAACTAAATAGTTCAACCAAAAACAAGTTAGAAATTGTTCAAAACATAACAACCACCATCCAAATAACGAAACACACTATAGAGTTCATCACTTGGTCTTTTGCTTCTTGAAAACGGGCACCTTCCTTGTTTCCCCAAACAAAGCTCTTTCACTTGGGTCTTCAATTTTATCAAGGTTTTCCACGACTTCCTTCATTTCTTCAAGGGGTAGCACCTCTCCTTCCTCTTACTTGCAACCTAACATATTCTTCAACTTGCCAAGACAACGCCGCAAGTTTCATAAATACTACACATAATTATTATATATATGCTAATATAAAATTATGTGTACATTAAACAAGTAAACAAATAACAATACTTACTAGCAATCCAACGGTCTTATTAAGTTGGGTCATCGTAGGTGGTGCCTCTATAGGAGTTGTAAGGGGAGGGTTTTTCTGGGGTGGAACTTCGACATCTTTCGGGCGCACGACAAAAGGATGTGACCATTCCAAGTAATCATCAATATAGGTTGGGTCGGCTTCATCACCTTTGTTCACAAGCTCCCAATTAGTAGCATCTACCAAACGACGTGGTTCCCTAGCCCTCCAATGTGTTGGTTCTGGAGTTGGATCATACTCTACCCTCAACTTTGTGGAACTTGT